>NC_079192.1:76303367-76606397 GCF_029499605.1 Hyla sarda
CGTCCGACCTTGCTCTTTCCTTGTCCCTGTGTACCGCGCCTGTCTCAGCTGTCAGCTGGGGTTGAGTCGCTATCGGGTGGAAGGACCTGGGGGTTACCTGCCGCTGCAAGTCCATCCCGCTTTGTGGCGGGCTCTGGTGAAAACCAGTAACCCCTTAGACTCCGTTCCCCTGGTATGGCCCACGCCATCACCCCACTGACACAGAGGATCCACCACCAGTGTCCTCGCTGCATACCATTCCGGATCCTGACAAGTATTCAAATGGAGAAAATCACGCCAAGACTTATATCATTTCAATATAGCTTTTTTTAAGTAATCTTTGTTTAGCTATTTATCAGAATATATCAAATAACAAAAATATATATCAACAGGTGCTCTACAGTGCAGAAAACAGTTCTCTTCCAGTTCAGTTTGTTCACTTTCTCACGAGCATGTCGGCTAAGGGGTTATTCCACCCACACACCTCCTTCCTCAAGCTCAAACAGGTGACCCTGTTTCTAATGCTTCTAACAGGGTGTCAGGCCCAAGGCCTGATTATGGAATCCTACATGTGTATTATAATTGTATAATGTATAATCTAAGACATGGGTGAGGATTAATTTAGACTGTGTATTTGTTTGTGTGTATTCCAGTTTTATTGGGGGTCTGTCTGTCTGTGTTATACTTCTTTTGAAGCCAAAACCTTCGTAGCAGCAGGATATAAGATGTCTCTGGTCCCATCATAAAATCAAAATGAGATAAAGGACCCAGAAGAGAGATGCCCCCACATAGTGGGATCAGAGGGGAGGAGGGGGGATGGAGTTTCCCCTCCTAAAAAGCCACTATAAAACTGAGATGCAGGACAAACCTTTGTTCAAACCTGTGGCAAAAGCTGACAAGACATCCTAAGAGACAGCTGGACTCTCACTCACAAGGACTGCTATAGCATTACTGTAAGGACTTTCTTTTGTGTCCTGAACTTGTCTTGCTGAACTCTTTTATAAATTTTTGTACATGTATGCCATTTGTTAATTTTATATGTAGCACTGTGATACCTTTTTTTCAGATTAAATGTTTAATTAATCAGCTCTAGTCTTTGATCTCTAAATATAGGAGCTATCCTTTCTAAAGGAAGCTCTGGTGAAACACGTTTATCAAAGGGTTAATTTGGTGACTTGCTGGGACTAGTAGTGGATACCCAGAGGTCTGGTGGCTTTAACCCTGGCACCATCACACTCTCTAGCGTCTTGGTTGGACCGATAGGGTGTGATCATGACACAGGGTAAAAATCGGTGCAGCCGTTCAGGAGTCATCTTGTTATTTATATGGTTTTTACTTCTTAGGATAGGGTCACACGTGCCATATGTTGCTGCATGTTTTCTGCAACTGATTTTGCCACCTATTGACTTCAATGGGTAGGAAAATACGCAGCAGCAAATACACAGCAAACTATGGCACGTGTGACCCTACTCTTAGGCTATGTTCACACTACGGAATGTCCGAACGGAGAATCTCCGCATGGGCATCCTGCAAATTGTGGGTGGCGGCATAAACATGCTGGTCGCTAGGACTGCACAGGAATGCACTGTCACACAGATGGCTATGCATTCTGTGTGGAGTCCGCAGAAAGAATGAACGTGTTTATTCTTTCTGCGGACATGGATTTCCGTGGCGGAAACATCTGACATGGAAATTCCGCCGCATGCAGAGCGTAGCAGAATCCTGTTGAATTCAATACGGAGTCTGGCATGGAAATTTCGATGTATGAACATGGCCTTAAAGGGAATCTGCCAACCCGCAGCTCAGTTCACCCGTTTTTCTTCTTTTTCGTGTTTATGCAAATACCAGGCTTGGTGCACAGGTAGTGTTCATAAGCCTGGAAGAGCATACTAATGTCACAACTACTTCTTCCTCACTCTGCCCGACTACTAACTCTTCAGAAACCTCTGTGAGCCTGCTAGCTCCGCTCTGCAACTACTGTGCATGCGCCTCCTCCTGATAGAGGTTTATGAAGAAGAAGCGGAGTGGAGAAGAAGCAGCTGTGACGAGTGATCCCCAAATGCCAATTTAAAGGTCTTCTTTAAAGTTGTAACTAAACCATAGTGGGATAATACAACACAGTATAGCAATTTATATCTTTTCTCTAAGGGTGAGTCTGCACTCAGAGGCGTAACTTGTAGCTTCTGGGCCCCGATGGGCCCCACGTGCCATTTATAATACTGGTCTCTTATGGGACAAATGTGCTTTGGGGTCCCCTTAGGCCCCAGGGCCCCGATGCGACTGCTGCCTCTGCCGTCCCTATAGCTACGCCCCTGTCCACACTGTGTTTTTGTCATGTGCATAAAACATCTATGTTAAATGGAAACAAAAACACTGTGTGAATTCACCCTTAGTTCCCAAGTCAAGACTTAGGAGCTCATAGTACTATTACTTAGATTACCAAAATAGAAGGTTTTTACGGTTTCTAATTGCCCTTAATGAAATATTTAAGTTAGATTTTAAATATTGTTTTTTTGTTTAATTTTTAATTGTAACATCTGTATTCTCTCATTTAATGAAGGAATAGTTCCATTCTTACAATATTTGCATATTATGATTGCCAAATTGTGGCAATGTTGCTTAGTTTTGTACGCTTTATTTAACATTATGCACAGTACATTGTATTTATATTCCAAAATGATGAGTTTTTACTGTATTTTCAACACTAACATTATAATGTTTAGCGAGACCTGTATGTTATTATATTTGGCAAATGCTTAGCATGACATATGTTATAATCCAAAGCTCATCACAAAGTTCCATAGGGACCTCATAGTGGTCTTTGGTTTATGAAAGTTCCCTCCCATGGTCCAATTTCATCATACTATTCATATGCAACTTTTGACTTGGCTAAGCACCATACCTTGTATTGCTCAATATGAACCAAAAACAATAAAACCTTTATCAAAAATTTGCCCGGACATTTCCATATCTATGTTTAATAAGATTAAAAAAAAAGAATTGCATTGTTTTTTTTTTTCGTCGTAAGGTGGACACATTCCAAAACAAAATTTGGAAGTTGCTGTGTTTGTCCATTCTTCTGTATATAAGGGAGACCAAGACCGGGGTCTGTACCTTCCATTTCATTCTAAGCTTCTCTTCCTGGAGAGACAACCAAAATGAAAACCTTGGTATGTATTTACAACTGATTTATTTTATTTTCATCTAGTACTGCGCTCCCGGTCATCAGGTTGGTATTATGGCTATGTAGTCAGCCTTCCTCTCTTCCTCCAGAGCTCTCTGCCAAGCGGAGGTACTACCGCAAAATGTTGGGTGACTGGTAACCTTACCAACAGTCTGAAGGGAGCTAAGGAGGAGTAGAGGAAGAAGCTCCCAATAGAATTTATTACAATAGTTTTTTTTTTATGTTTTCCTTTCAGGTGATCTTCGCTGCTCTCTTTGGAACTCTGCTCGCTACTGATGTAAGTATCTGCTATTTCTATGTATTTTTCTACAAGGCATGTCTGTCCAGTTCTGCCTAAGGTTTCCTTGGTTCTATTAATTAACAGTTGTTATCCAACTACATACTTTGAGCAGATATGTTCCTGCCAGTAGACTCTGATTTTCATAGAATGTTCTCAAATTATCTTCTTTTGGTTAGATATTTTAGAGGATTCTAAGTTACTTTCTTTTATTCACCCTCAGAACGTGAATGTAAACAATGAGGATAATGCTGGTGGAAACACGCATCAGACTGTGAACATCAACAACCATGACCAAGTGGCCAATGTAAACAATCTGAACGGCTGGAACTCCTGGGACTCTGTCTGTGACTATGGCAGAGTAAGTACCTGTCAAACATTTGTATAACCATATGTATGAAAGTGCCCTTCATACATATAGTGAGGACCAATTATCATTATCTATGGCACATGATATCGAGTAACTGGGATGAGATATTAGAACATCTGCATATAATAACCCAGCACATACAGGTAAAACTCGAAAAATTAGATTATCATGCAAAAGTCCATTGTATTTCATTAATGCAACTTAAAAGGAAAGGAAGCATGAAGTGCGCCAAAATCTCCTGGTAGACAGATGTGTTGACTTTGGACTTAATGAAGCACAATGACCAACACCAGCAGATGACATGGCTCCCCAAACCATAGTAATTGGGGGGGGGGGGTCTTTGGGGTTTTTATGAGTTGTAAGCCATAATTATCACAATTATGACAAATCACAGCTTGAACTATCTTGCTTTGCATGTAATGAGTCTCTCTCATATATTAGTTTCACCTTTTAAGTTGCATTACGGAAATAAATGAACTTTGCATGATATTCTAATTTTTTGAGTTTCACCTGTACAATTCTTATTTACCTTATATATTTGATGGAAGACGTTACAGGGTAGAATAAACAGCTCTGGACATGTAAGGCTAGGTTTACATTGCCGTTCTGTGTCCATACGGCTCTTTTTTTGGTGGTGAACTGCCCCAAAATGGGTCAGAGCATAACTGACACCACACCGGTCTCCACCGGGTCCCGACGGATCACATTGACTTGAATTCGATCTGTCTGGGATCTCTTAGTCTAACAGAGAAATAAAATAGTGCATGCCCTATTTTTTTCTCCACTAAACTCCCGATGTATACGATGGACTTGGCGACAGAGCACCATATAGAGGAACACAAAGGCAATGTGAACGAGCCCTTGGGTGGAATCAGTGCATGGGAGATTCTTTTGAACAATTGTATGCTTGTATAGAGAGGTAGGTAGAGAGGCAGTAAGTGCTTTAAAGGGGTTATCCAGGAATAGAAAAACACAGCAAATTTCTTTCAAATACAGCTCCCTGTCTGTCTCCAGGTTGGGTGTGGTTCTGCAGCTCAGTTTCATTAAAGTGAATGGAGCCAAGTAAAAAAAAAAAAAAAAACACACCCATCCTGGAGACAGGCGGGGAGCTATTTTTTAAACAAAGTAGCTGTGTTTTTCTATTCCTGGATAACCCCTTGAAGGTTTGTAAGGTTGCAGAATGTAGCATGAAATGTTAGAGGGAGTTCCAGAAGAGAAGAAACTTAAAGGGCGATGGTTTTCCTTATAAAGTTTCCTGTCATTTACAAAAACTTTTGAAATGGCATCAAGTTTTGATTGATTGGGGATGGGTGTTTAAAACCCCAAGATTTATACAGCGAGCTGGGAGAAGAGAACAGCAGTGCGCTTCGATCCCCAGCCCACTGCGAGCTCAAGGAAACGGGCTACATAGACTTACAATATATATATATATATATATATATATATATATATATATATGTGTGTGTGTAAAATAGCTGCAGGAGCATATAGCATTGCTTAGCTGTCTTCCCCAGTTCTGAAATCATCATCCATGTGTTTTGTGGGTATGTTATACCTTTCCATATCATGTCCTTGCACCACTTCCTGGTTGAGCAGTTGCTCAGTACTTCAATCTTCAGAATGCATTACTTTCGCAAAGCTCTTAATCACAGTCCTCCCACCCTGTCTAACCCCCCTCCACAGAAGTCCTGACATTTCATCACCTAGAGCTGTTGCAGAACATGTCAGTCATTTACAGACTATTACTCCTCAGTCAGAAAACTTGCAGCACCTGCTGTACTCATTCCCTGTCTCTTCCTGTGGCATTGCTCAACACAAGGCAGCATGCTGTAAGCACACCTCATTCTTCCCTAAATGGCCCTATAAGGACAATTTTCTGATACCAGAATACCCCTTTAAAGAAGGATTTGATCTAGGTGAGTGCATTGTATGCTAGTCATAGAGGTTAATAACTGCATTTTCGTAGAGCTCCCAACAAATTTCAAAAAGAAAAATAATCACAGATGTCTGGTAGAGAAACATACCTTGCAATACCTACCAAACGTTGAATAATGCCTTATAACTACAGTATTAGCCTATTCATATTTAATTTTTATTTTATTTAATTGCTCATTCTTCTCCCTTAGACTGTTTAACCCTTCTATAATTTCAATATCAAAGTAATGGCTGAATATATTATTTTTAAATTAAAGGGCATATTTGCAACACGACTTTATGGAAAGAAGATGTGTGTGGTGACAAAAATTGATAAGACTGTCTTCCCCAGCCTGGATGTCCTCAGCAAAGTGTCCCAGCAGAAACCTGTAAGGACTTCAATAATTTACTCTTATAATATTGGAAATAGAGGATTGAAGGTTTTTGTATGAATGTCAATTCATCTCTCAATGACTGTGAGACATTCTAGACAATATTTTATATTTGCTTTTATAAAGAAGACAGGGAATAAAGGACCCAAAAGCCCAGATAAAAATTAGGGTTCTTTTAGGTCCTACTTAACAAACTATTGGAGGTCCTAGTATCCCCTACCCTATTTTCATGGCTTGTGTCCATTTACCAGTTTTGTCTAACATTGTTTTCTTTTTGGAAATTCTATCAATGTAAAGGTTCTTACCTCCCGATAGCACAGGCTGTCTCTATGGTGTATATGTCTCTAGTCTTGTTGGACAATATAAACACAATATTAACATTAAGGGTGTGTTCACACAAATCATATCCGCTGGAGATTCAAAGTTGTGGATCACCAATTGTATATCCCTAGTTGTAAAATACACAGTTTTATTTATTTTTCACTGACATGGACAGAGGTGTCAGCAGAGAGCACTGTGGTCAGATAGATAAGAAATTCAAAAAGAAAAGAACTTCCTGTGGAGCATACAGCAGCTGATAAGTACTGAATGGATTAAGATTTCTAAATAGAAGTAATAGAATTAATTTACAAATCTGTTCAACTTTCTGGCACCAGTTCATTTAAAAGATTTTTTTTTTTTACATTGGAGTACCCCTTTAATTGCATTTGCTTTTGGACAACGATAAATACCGTATTTATCGGCGTATAACACGCACTTTTTAGGCAAAAATTTTTAGCCTAAAGTCCATGTGCGTGTTATACGCCGATACAGCCCCAGGAAAGGCAGGGGGAGAGAGGCCGTCGCTGCCCGCTTCTCTCCCCCTGCCTTTCCTGGGGTCTAGAGCGCTGCTGCCGGCCCGCTGCCCCGTTGCCTCCCCCCATCCCCGGTGGCATAATTACGCTGCTGCAGGCCTCCGGCGTGCGTCCCCGGCGTCGTTGCTATGTGCTGCACGGCGCAGCGCATGACGTCAGTGCGCCGTGCCGTGCATAGCAACGACGCAGGGGTCGCACGTCGGAGGCCTGCAGCAGCGCGGACCCGACCCAGGTAATTATGCCACCGGGGATGGGGGGAGGCAACGGGGCAGCGGCGTCGGCAATGGGTGCCGCTGCCCCTTCTCTCCCCCTGGCTGTCGGCGCCGCTTCTCTCCCCCTGGCTATCGGCGCTGGCACCGATAGTCAGGGGGACAGAACGGGCAGTGGCGCCAATAGCCAGGGGGTGAGAAGGGCCCGCAGCAGGGCTCTAGACCCCAGGAAAGGCAGGGGGAGAGAAGCGGGCAGCGACGGCCTCTCTCCCCCTGCCTTTCCTGGGGGTATATCGGCGTATACACGCGCACACACGCACCCTCATTTTACCATGGATATTTGGGTAAAAAACTTTTTTTACCCAAATATCCTTGGTAAAATGAGGGTGCGTGTTATAGGCCGGTGCGTGGTATACCCCGATAAATACGGTAGGTCTGAACTGATGCATTACTAATCCCCCATGTGTCTTCTTTGTTTTGCCCTGGTTAAGACCATCTTAGTGCATCCATTGAGATGGTCGGGCATGCTCAGTTTCATTTCATATTGCTCAGTAGTCTCTACTGTGTAGGCAAGCAAGGGGCATTGTGGGAAAGTGCGGGAAGGGTGACAGTTCAGAGAAAACCAGGAAGTGATCAGATCCATGGAGGGAGAAGTACAGTGAAGGGAGATAGTGACCACATGAAACAACCCTGTAAATATAATCTTATCTATATTTGTACAGTGAAAACTGTCCATCTAATTTATATACATGCCTAGGTCATGACCACAACACAATTCAAGATCAATCCCAACAAAGTTCCCATTGCTAATATTGGCATATATGGAGTCCATGTTGAAGCCCTGTGTCGTGGAATCCCATCCTACTCTACTGATGTAATCCAAGGTAAGGCCCGGAGCCCAAGGAAAGGGCTGCCTGGTTGATGTTATAAATGAACATCATTTCAAGGTTATACCGGATGCTTAAAATAAAATAAAAAACTAAAATATAGCTTTAGACCAAAGTGGCTGTTAATGTTAACCTGCTCTCTTTTTTATCTTGTATTGTTTAGTGGATGAATATTACAAATGTGACATCAACAGCATCATCACCATCGGAGGCATCAGTTTCTGCTTTTAATCCATCTCTACTTCTTCCCAAATTTGTTGTTCAGATCTCTTTTTTTCTACTATAAATAAAGCATTTATATAAAATGTAAATTTTCTTCTTGTGCTTGCTTATGTATCATGACTGAAAGAAGATAAATATTACAGAGGTATAATATACATTAATTAGTAGCAGTAAAGTCAAATTGAAAAATAGAAATAAACTGTATATTTTAAGTAGCATCTGAGAAGGAGTGAAGCACTTTAAGTGGGAAAACTAAACAATTGAAAAACTATTGCATAAACCTGTTAAAGGTGTACTCCATAGCAGAACATCTTATCCTATCTTATAAGTGTCTGATCGTGGGGGGTCCGGCCGTTGGGACCCCCCCACCATCTCCTGCCCGGCATATTGTCTCTCTCTGTGCATGCACTGATTACTGTCGACCACTGCACCCCCTCCAAGTACCTCTATGGGAGAGCCGAAGATTGCCTGCTCTCCCGTAGAGCTATATGTAGGGGGCTGGGGCTCCTAACAGGCTTATCTTCCATGGGAACAATGGATTAGGCATTGTGAAGACAAATGAAGACAAGACAAGATGACTTATATTTCTTACCCCCCACATCTGCCACTGTGGAAGAGTCAGGATAATCCTATAAAAATCGACAGTTTCACCATAATTGGTGTATTTAGCCAACTTTAATTTAATATGAATGATCATGTTTAGAATCTTTGTTCACTTATCCACATACCATATTCTGAGACAGAACATGAAAGAAATGACATATATATATATATATATATATATATATATATATATATCAATGAAGAAAATCTGCAGCACTACTTATCCAATACAGTAGCGGGTGCCAGCGCCCCAGACCCGATCAAAGTCCATGTAATATAAATGTAGAAAAAGCGCAGCACTCCTCAATAACGTGAAAAAAAGTGATGATTTATTGGCTCACATAGCAGCAACGTTTCTGTCCTACCATAGGACCATTTTCAAGCTTAGTGACACAACTCAAGTAGGGGGTATATATACCCAAACATATGTGTACAATCAACATCATGATCAATATAAACAATTAACAAAATAAAGTGCATAAGTGCAAAAAATGCATTGCATTACAGACAGTGTAAACAGTATCAAAAAGTGTACATTCATATTATATAAAGTGCATTACATAAAATGTGCGGTAGATTAAAAACATGCTTGAAAATCTCATAATACATATAATTGTCTATTAATAACTGCAGCTGATGACAATATTAAATAATGTATACTAATATAGTAGTAAGTGGAGATACCTGTGAGATGCTCCTGAGCATAACAGTATGGCGCCCGCAGCATGGGACGCCATTCTCGGCGTCTACTATTGCGAGCGACCGAGTTCCGGTCAGGTGAACATGTCACATGACTAACAGCGATCACGTGATGCTGTAGTCATGGAGCCCATAGACGCCTAGGACTTACGCCCGTGAGAAGCGTATGAATCAGATGTAGAATGGTCTAGTGTGTGAACAGCGCCCGAGGGATGGCACACAATCAATCCAAATGTATAGAATAATAAGATATTGCACAGAATAGGAGAAATGAAATGAAATGTAAATAAACATGAAATAAATACAAATAAAAACATAATGATAAACGAAAGTGTATATAAGAAAATAAAAAATAAAAAATAAAAAAATTAAAATAAAAAAATATATAAAAAATAAAAATAAAAAAATAAAATATTAAATACAAATAAAATAAAATGGTAAATAAATCAAAAGATATTGGTACACAAAACCAGTGTAATTCTTTATTATTAATGTTCTCTCCCTTTTGGGCTAGGGAAGGAGGATAACGGCCATCTACTAGAGACCCTCCCTGGTTTGTAGGGCAACCCCGGATGTGTCCAGAAACCGGGTCACCACCCGAGGATGCCAAAGGTTCATCCAACGAACACGAGGTTCTGTTAGGAATTCCCGGTTCGCTAGAGTTCCCACTACAGCCAATTTTGGGAGTGTGCTAAAATAGCACCATAGACTCATGCATATATAATAATATTTTAGGCCAACCTCCAGATGTTAAAATAATGAAAATAAATGATAAATTAAAATATACAAATAAAATAAATCATAATTATTTAAGGTATAAAAATGATGAAAAAATGAAGGAACTAAATACAAAGATAAACAAAATAAAAAAAGGATAGTTGAAACCAAAAAAACTTGTAGTTAATACATCTGGATTTATTGAGTACCCACTCTGGGTCTTTTTTCTCACTGTTGACCATGTCACCATCTATATATACATCAATATACTTATAAAAGCATGAAAATATTAAATAAAAATTATATGAGCAGTCGCACAGGTGTCTTCCACTTTGAGGTTCTGTAAACTGAAAAAATAATAATAATGCCTAGGTCATGACCACAACACAATTCAAGATCAATCCCAACAAAGTTCCCATTGCTAATATTGGCATATATGGAGTCCATGTTGAAGCCCTGTGTCGTGGAATCCCATCCTACTCTACTGATGTAATCCAAGGTAAGGCCCGGAGCCCAAGGAAAGGGCTGCCTGGTTGATGTTATAAATGAACATAATTTCAAGGTTATACCGGATGCTTAAAATAAAATAAAAAACTAAAATATAGCTTTAGACCAAAGTGGCTGTTAATGTTAACCTGCTCTCTTTTTTATCTTGTATTGTTTAGTGGATGAATATTACAAATGTGACATCAACAGCATCATCACCATCGGAGGCATCAGTTTCTGCTTTTAATCCATCTCTACTTCTTCCCAAATTTGTTGTTCAGATCTCTTTTTTTCTACTATAAATAAAGCATTTATATAAAATGTAAATTTTCTTCTTGTGCTTGCTTATGTATCATGACTGAAAGAAGATAAATATTACAGAGGTATAATATACATTAATTAGTAGCAGTAAAGTCAAATTGAAAAATAGAAATAAACTGTATATTTTAAGTAGCATCTGAGAAGGAGTGAAGCACTTTAAGTGGGAAAACTAAACAATTGAAAAACTATTGCATAAACCTGTTAAAGGTGTACTCCATAGCAGAACATCTTATCCTATCTTATAAGTGTCTGATCGTGGGGGGTCCGGCCGTTGGGACCCCCCCACCATCTCCTGCCCGGCATATTGTCTCTCTCTGTGCATGCACTGATTACTGTCGACCACTGCACCCCCTCCAAGTACCTCTATGGGAGAGCCGAAGATTGCCTGCTCTCCCGTAGAGCTATATGTAGGGGGCTGGGGCTCCTAACAGGCTTATCTTCCATGGGAACAATGGATTAGGCATTGTGAAGACAAATGAAGACAAGACAAGATGACTTATATTTCTTACCCCCCACATCTGCCACTGTGGAAGAGTCAGGATAATCCTATAAAAATCGACAGTTTCACCATAATTGGTGTATTTAGCCAACTTTAATTTAATATGAATGATCATGTTTAGAATCTTTGTTCACTTATCCACATACCATATTCTGAGACAGAACATGAAAGAAATGACATATATATATATATATATATATATATATATATATATATATATATATATATCAGCAAGAATCCTGTCATGTCAGCTAGGAAATAGTGCAGCCCTGAGCTGTACCCTACTTCAGTCCCTACCTGCTTGGACGATACACTATAAATGGTGGGCCAATTGGGTGACAGTCCCTGCACTGTGCTAAATGCTCAAAATATGAGAATTTAGACAAGCTGGGTCAAAACCAAACTGACACTTAATAGACAAAATTAGAGAGCTTACAGGAAAACAGGCAAAACCAGTATAGCAACGCAGTACAAAATCAGAACCAGAGACACAACGATACACAAGCAGGGATCAAATAAGGACAGCAACATCGAGTCCAAGTCAGAAGACAAAAGGCAGAGTCAGGAAACAGGCAAATGGTCAGAATCCTGGGAAAGCTGGGTTGTACAAGGCATGCTGCTGAAGGCTTGAATTAATACCAATCAAAGGCATGGCATGTTTGTATTTATTTTAACTTTTACTTTCTCTTTTGTGTGTATTCTGTCATAGACGCAGACTGCAGCTGCACTATGAAACTTCATAGCTACTGTGTTGATTGATAAATAATTCTTCATGTGTTCGGAATAGGAATCAACCAAATTACAGTTCCATAACATAAACTATTATACTTTTAAAGAGTACCTGTCACTAAACAAACTTTTCTAAACTAACTCAGGCTACATTCCCTAACTACTCCTAACCCCCCCTCTCATCCTTAGAAAAAATTTCAGAGCTTTAAAAAACTGAGTATCTTACCTTTATTCTTGCTCACATAGTGAAATCTCCCAGGAGAAGAAATTGGGAGTTTCTAAGCAGGCATGATGTCACTGAAGCTTGCTGGGGGGACCACTTCCGCCCTCACATCGTTGCAGCACTGTAATGAATAGAAGACCTCAGGCTCTGTGCAGCATCTTTCAGTCTGTGTTTCTTTCAGTGAGGTTCTGTTCAGCTTTCAGTCTGTGCAGCTTTCAGTGAGGCTTTTTGCAGCTGTCAATCAAGCTCAGTGCAAAGAAACATTTCCTGAGTTTGGTCCCCTGCCATTACAAGCAGGGGACCAAAATCTGAGATTTTTACCAGACGAAATGTGCTCTGTGCAAGAAGGGAGATGGCCAGAAGTATACAGCAGAAAAACTAACAAAACTTTTTTTTTTTTTTTTTTTTATGGAAGCCCATTACAAAAGTTATGTGGCATAAGGAACCAAATATTAAAATCCTGTTTAATGACAGTGCCCATTTAACAGGCATCTTTTAGCAGTGTGTATACATAGAGAGAATCATCTTAGCCACTGACTGAACCATATGAAATGAATGGAATTTATCAATCATACGTCTATGAGTTTAGGTGCAGAAGGAGGCATGTCTCATATGCTGCTAGGTACAATCAACAACCCACACACACAAGACAAAGAGGAAGTGTGGCGCTAAATCACCTTCATTCCTTTTATTCACATTATAATTATTAACATTTAATAAAAGTTAAGCTTTAGTTTATTGAGCAGTAACTGGTAACTTGGTCCCCTTTTTGCCTTTGACTATCTATTTGAAAATGTGAATTGTGATTGGTTATTATGGGAAAACCAAACAGCTTCAGTTTCAGGAAGATTGATTAATGTGGGCCATGAACTTTTTACTCATTTTTTGCTTAAAAGGTAATGTCAGAGTACAGGGATATTGCACATAGTGAGTTCATGGTACAGACAAAATGCGCAAATAATAATAATAATCATAATAATAAAAACATATATATATATATATATATATATATATATATATATATATATATATATATATAGTGTCCCGATACTGGACTCGGTCCCACACCTTTGGTTGTAAGTCCCCATAGTTAGAGTTCCTCATGCTGATAGGGCTCTCCTGGGGGGATAGTCCCTAGTCGCCTCTTAGTGTTCTTAAAATTGTATATATTTAATATATTATAATGCAAGTAATGTACAGCACCTTAGGTCACGTGATCAATTATATTTGTGTTGTATTGTAGCTTAAGGACCTTCGGGTCATGTGACTAGGTCACATGTTATATCCACAATCCTTTTTACTAGGACTGACAGGTTTGGGGAACTAATAAGCTTTGAGCCTGCCCCTTGAGATATAAGTGCGCTGTATCCAATGATCGCTCTCTTTCCTCCGGGATTTGACAGCAAGTGGAGCTCTGTACAATTCTACAAGCAAATTAGGCATGAAGCCTACCAATTTCAGCTGCATACTAAACCGCGAGTTTATCCAACTCCATCCTAAAATTCTGCGTGACTACTGAACCTAAAACATAGCCCTAAATTCAGTGGAAAAGCGTAAAGCAAGGATTCAAAGCTTATTCCCTACAAGGTCCCAGCCAACCGGTCCTCTTGTAAAGACATTTGTTAATTACATCCTGCATAAAATCTGCAGAAAAGTTATTTCAACTTCAATACAATTCCAGCTGTGGACAATCCTTTATTCCTCCCTATCGTTCCTCGGACGGTTGGCGGTAGGATATATACATATATATATATATATATATATATATATATATATATATATCTAAACATTGAGGAAACCTCACCCTGGCGTCACGACAATTAAGGGTTAATCCTATACCCAGCGACACTACCCTGCAGCACCCCTGTTCACCCCTCATCCCAAGTCACCATATATATATATATATATATATATATATGTATATATATATATATATATATATATATATGTATATATATATATATATATATATATATATATATGCTGAACTTAAAGGGGTACTCTTAATCTGTCCAGTACTTATCAGCTACCGTATGCTCCACAGGAAGTTCTTTTCTTTTTGAATTTATTTTCTGTCTGACCACAGTGCTCTCTGCTGACACCTCTGTCCTTGTCAGGAATTGTCCAGAGCAGGATAGCTTTGCTATGTGGATTTGCTCCTGCTCTGGACAGTTCCTGACATGGACAGAAGTATCAGCAGAGAGCACTGTGGTCGGACAGAAAAGTTGAAAAAGAAAATTTCAAAAAGAAAAATACTTCCTGTGGAGAATACAGAAGCTTATACGTACTGGAAGGATTACGAAATTTAAATAGAAGTAATTTAAAAATATGTTTAACTTTTTGGCACCGGTTGATTTAAAAAAAAAATTCCACTGAAGTACCCCTTTACTATTCTGTTGCACATCCATTTGAGGCATTCGTTGCAGTCAAGTTATTTCTGTAACTCTCATCGAGAAATCTGCACTTGTCTTCAGGTATCTTGGCCCACTTCTCATAAGATACTGCTCCAGCTGTCTCAGGTATGAAGGTGTCTTCTCAAGACTTCAGGTATAATGGCCCACTCCCCATAAGATACTGCTCCAGCTGTCTCAGGTGTGAAGGTGACTTCTCCAGACTGCAGGTATCTTGGCCCACTCCTCATAAGATCCTGCTCCAGCTGTCTCAGGTGTGAAGGTGACTTCTCCAGACTGCAGGTATCTTGGCCCACTCCTCATAAGATCCTGCTCCAGCTATCTCAGGTGTGAAGGTGTTTTCTCCAGACTGCAGGTATCTTGGCCCACTCCTCATAGGATACTGCTCCAGCTGTCTCAGGTGAGAAGGTGACTTCTCCAGACTGCAGGTATCTTGGCCCACTCCTCATAAGATACTGCTCCAGCTGTCTCAGGTGTGAAGGTGTTTTCTCCAGACTGCAGGTATCTCGGCCCACTCCTCATAGGATACTGCTCCAGCTGTCTCAGGTATGAAGGTGTCTTCTCCAGACTGCAAGTTTCTCAGCCCACTCCTCATAAGATACTTCTCCAGCTGTGTCAGGTGTGAAAGTGTCTTCTCCAGACTGCAGGTATCTTGGCCTACTCCTCATAAGATACTGCTCCAGCTGTCTTGGGTATGAAGGTGTCTTCTCCAGACTGCAGGTATCTTGGCCCACTCCTCATAAGATCCTGCTCCAGCTGTCTCAGGTATGAAGGTGTCTTCTCCAGACTGTTGGTATCTTGGCCCATTCCTCATAAGATACTGCTCTAGCTGTATCAGGTGTGAAGATGTCTTCTCCAGACTGCAGTTATCTTGGCCCACTCCTCATAAGATACTGCTCCAGCTGTCTCAGGTATGAAGGTGTCTTCTCCAGACTGTTGGTATCTTGGCCCACTCCTCATAAGATACTGCTCCAGCTGTCTCAGGTGTGAAGGTGTTTTCTCCAGACTGCAGGTATCTCGGCCCACTCCTCATAAGATCCTGCTCCAGCTGTCTCAGGTATGAAGGTGTCTTCTCCAGACTGTTGGTATCTTGGCCCATTCCTCATAAGATACTGCTCTAGCTGTATCAGGTGTGAAGATGTCTTCTCCAGACTGCAGTTATCTTGGCCCACTCCTCATAAGATACTGCTCCAGCTGTCTCAGGTATGAAGGTGTCTTCTCCAGACTGTTGGTATCTTGGCCCACTCCTCATAAGATACTGCTCCAGCTGTCTCAGGTGTGAAGGTGTTTTCTCCAGACTGCAGGTATCTCGGCCCACTCCTCATAGGATACTGCTCCAACTGTCTCAGGTATGAATTGTGTCTTCTCCAGACTGCAAGTTTCTCGGCCCACTCCTCATAAGATATTTCTCCAGCTGTGTCAGGTGTGAAAGTGTCTTCTCCAGACTGCAGGTATCTTGGCCCACTCCTCATAAGATACTTCTCCAGCTGTATCAGGTGTGAAGATGTCTTCTCCACACTGCAGTTATCTTGGCCCACTCCTCATAAGATACTGCTCCAGCTGTCTCAGGTATGAAGGTGTCTTCTCCAGACTGGAGGTATCTCGGCCCACTCCCCATTAAGATACTGCTCCAGCTGTCTCAGGTGTGAAGGTGTCTTCTCCAGACTGCACTTATCTTGGCCCATTCCTCATAAGATACTGCTCCAGCTGTCTCAGGTGTGAAGGTGTCTTCTCCAGACTGCACTTATCTTGGCCCATTCCTCATAAGATACTGCTCCAGCTGTCTCAGGTGTGAAGGTGTCTTCTCCAGACTACAGGTATCTTGGCCTACTCCTCATAAGATACTGCTCCAGCTGTCTCAGGTGTGAAGGTGTCTTCTCCAGACTACAGGTATCTTGGCCCACTCCTCATAAGATACTGCTCCAGATGTCTCAGGTGTGAATGTGTTTACTTCAGACTGCAGGTATCTTGGCCCACTCCTCATAAGATCCTGCTCCAGTTGTCTCAGGTGTGAAGGTGTTTACTTAAGACTGCAGGTATCTTGGCCTACTCCTCATAAGATACTGCTCCAGTTGTCTCGGTTGTGAAGGTGTCTTCTCCAGACTGCAGGTATCTTGTTTTGCTCTTTTGGCTATTTTGCATGTTTTAACACCTTGGGGAGGGAGGGTTTTTCCATTTTTGCACTTTCGTTTTTTCCTCCTTACCTTTTAAAAATTATAACCCTTCCAATTTTGCACCTAAAAATCCATATGCTGGCTTATTTTTTGCGCCACCAATTCTACTTTGTAATGACATCAGTCATTTTACCCAAAATTCTACGGCAAAACGAAAAAAAAAATTGTGAGACAAAATTGAAGAAAAAATTACATTTTGTAAATTTTGGGGGCTTCCCTTTCTATGCAGTAAATTTTTCAGTAAAAATGACACCTTCCCATTACTCTATAGGACGATATGATTAAAATTATATTCTACTTATATAGGTTTGATTTTGTCATACTTGAAAAAATCATAACTACATGCAGGAAAATTTACATGTTTAAAATTGTCCTCTTCTGACCCCTATAACGACATGCAGGAAAATTTACATGTTTAAAATTGTCCTCTTCTGACCCCTAAAACTATAAATATGGCCTAAGTGGGGGTATTTCTGAACATGGGACGAGCAGCTCAATAAAATAGGGTGAAATTCTATAAATATCTGAAGCGATGCACTGAAAATATGTCCCACAAACGATGTATTTGTGAAAAAAAGCATATTTAAATTTTTTACACGGACTTTGTAATACTTCCTGCCAAAAAACTATGGGGGAGATTTATCAAAACTTGTACAAAGGAAAAGTTTCCCAGTTGCCAATAGCAACCAATCAGATCGCTTATTTCCTTTTGCAGAAAGCTATCTGATTGGTTGCTATGGGCAACTCAGCAACTTTTGCTCTGCATAAGTTTTAATAAATCTCCCCCTATGGTGTTACAAAACTCACTATATCCCCAGTGAATACCTTGAGGGGTCTAGTTTTTAAAATAAGATAATTTGGGGAGGATTCATATGTTCTACCACCTCTAAGTATCTGCAAACCTTGCATTGCACATAAAAAAAGATGGACTTTTCAAATTTCCTAAATTTTCAATATTTGTTAGGCTTCCAATTCATTTAAAATGTTTATTTAAAATAAATAAATAAATGCTGTCAAAATAAAGTAGATATCTGAAAGTATAATTTTAATAAATTATTTGCTCAGTAAGTATAAATATATGCAACCTATTAGTGTCAAAATAGCAAAAAAATACGTATTTTTTTTATTTAACCCCTTAAGGACCAGGCCATTTTACACCTTAGGACCAGAGCGTTTTTTGAACATCTAACCACTGTAACTTTAAACATTAATAACTCTGGAATGCTTTTAGTTATCATTCTGATTCCGAGATTGTTTTTTCGTGACATATTCTACTTTAACATAGTGGTAACATTTTGTGGTAACTTGCATCCTTTCTTGGTGAAAAATCCCCAAATTTTATGAAAAATTAGAAAATTTTGCATTTTTCTAACTTTGAAGCTCTCTGCTTGTAAGGAAAACGGATATTCCAAATAATTTTTTTTTATTCACATAAACAATATGTCTACTTTATCTTTGCATCATAAAGTTGACATGTTTTTACTTTTGGAAGACACCAGAGGGCTTCAAAGTTCAGCAGCAATTTTCCAATTTTTCAAAACATTTTCAAACTCACTATTTTTCAGGGACCAGTTCAGGTTTGAAGTGGATTTGAAGGGTTTTCATCTTAGAAATACCCCACAAATGACCCCATTATAAAAAATGAACCCCCCAAAGTATTCAAAATGACATTCAGTCAGTGTTTTAACCCTTTAGGTGTTTCACAGGAATAGCAGTAAAGTGAAGGAGAAAATTCATAATCTTCATTTTTTACACTCGAATTTCTTGTAGACCCAATTTATGAATTTTTACAAGTGGTAAAAGGAGAAAATTTATACTTATATTTGTAGCCCAATTTCTCTTGAGTAAGCACATACCTCATATGTCTATGTAATCGGCGAGCGCAGTAGAGGGCTCAGAAGTGAAGGAGCGACAAGGGGATTGTCATGCCGAGCGCTCCAGGTCCCGCTGCTTCCCCGGAGCGCTCGCGGCGTGCTTCTGTATGCAGCGCTCCGTTCGGCACCGCTGACCGCGAGCGCTGCTTCCATGTTCTCGGAGGGGACGCGATCCGAGGTGCGGGACGGGCCCACTCTCGGATCGCGTCCCGTGTCTCTCACCCACCACATCCTCCTTCACTTCCCTCCCGGTGCGCACGGCCCCGCTCTCTAGGGCGTGCGCGCGCCGTCTCTATGAAATTTAAAGGGCCAGTGCACCACTAATTGGTGCCTGGCCCAATCAGTTCAAAACATATAAAAACCCACTTCCTCTTCCTGTCCTTGCCGGATCTTGTTGCCTTGTGCCCTGAGAAAGCGTTTAGTGTGTCCCAAGCCTGTGTACCTTGACCTTCTGCTGTTGCCCCTGACTACGAACCTCGCTGCCTGCCCTGACCTTCTGCTACGTCTGACCTCGCCTCTGTCTAGTCCTGCCAGTCTCAGCTGCCAGAGAGGTCGAGTCGCTACTGGGGAACACGACCTGGTAGTTACTGCCGCAGCAAGTCCATCCTGCTTTGCGGCGGGCTCTGGTGAACACCAGTAACTGCTTAAAACCGATTCCCCAGTACGGCCCGCGTCATCGCCTTTCTGGTACAGGGGATCCACCTCCAGTGTCTTCACCAGCCGCTAGTCCGGACCCTGACAGTAGATCCGGCCATGGATCCCGCTGAGATACCGCTGCCAAGCCTCGCTGATCTCACCTCCGTGGTTGCCCAGCAGTCCCAGCAAATTTCTCAACAAGGACAACAGCTGTCGCAGTTGACCGCCATGATTCAACAGCTCCTGCCTCCACAGCCTCAACCACCAGCTCCAGTATCTCCTCCTCTCCGAGCTGCTGCTTCTTCTGCTAGAGTCCGCCTGTCTCTCCCAGATAAGTTTGACGGGGATTCCTTTCCCAATGCTCCCTGCACTTGGAGATGTTGTCGGACCAATTCCCCACTGAACGGTCTAAGGTGGTGTTCGTCGTCAGTCTACTTTCTGGGAAGGCCTTGGCCTGGGCCACGCCGCTTTGGGACCGCAACGATCCTGCCACTGCCTCAGTCCAGTCCTTTTTTTCTGAAGTCCGCAGTGTCTTTGAGGAACCTGCCCGTGCCTCATCCGCGTAAACTGCCTTACTGAACCTTGTCCAAGGAGACTCTACCGTGGGCGAATACGCCATACAATTCCGGACTTTGGCCTCTGAGTTGGCCTGGAACAATGAGGCTCTCTGCGCGACCTTTAAAAAAGGTTTATCCAGCCATATTAAGGATTGTCTGGCCGCACGAGAGATACCCTCCTCCCTGACTGAACTAATCCACCTGGCTACCCGGATTGATATGCACTACATTGAGAGACGTCAGGAGCTCCGCCAGGAGAAAGATCTCGTTCGCACCAGGCGATACCCGCGCCTAGCTCCTCTCTACCAGCATCCTTTGCAGTCTGTTACTGTGCCTCCCACTGAGGAGGCCATGCAAGTGGACCGGTCTCGCCTGACCCAGCAAGAGAGGACTCGCCTGAGGAACGAGAACTTATGCCTATACTGTGCGAGCTCAGAACATCTCCTAAAGGATTGTCCTCTTCGTCCTCAGCGTCAGGGAAACACTCGCACCTAGTGATCATGGGAAAGGCGTCACTGGGTGTAAATTCTTCCTCTCCACGCCTGACTATTCCAGTGCGGATTTCTCCAGCTGATAAAGCCTCCTTCTCTGCGGAGGCATTCTTGGACTCTGGTTCAACAGGAAACTTCTTAAAAGTCTCCTTTATCAACCGGTTTAACATCCCGGTTATCAGTCTAGTCAAGCCCTTCTACATTTCCTCAGTTAACGGAGAACACCTGAATTCTACCGTGCGTTACCGCACGGCCCCTGTACGCATGACCGTGGGGGTTCTCCATCAAGAAAGGATTGAGTTCTTTGTCCTGCCTAACTGCACCTCAGACATCCTTCTTGGCTTACCCTGGCTCCAGCGGCATTCTCCTACCCTCGACTGGACCACGGGGGACATAAAATCCTGGGGCTCTTCCTGCCACTCACGCTGCCTTAAGTCGCTTCCCACCAGCCAAGTCTCTATTGCTTCTCCTTTGCTCAGCCTTCCAAAGGCCTATCAAGACTTTTCTGACGTCTTTTGCAAAAAACAGGTAGAGGTCTTACCACCACATAGGCCCTACGACTGCCCTATTGACTTGCTCCCTGGGACCACGCCGCCCCGTGGCAGGATTTACCCTCTCTCCGCTCCGGAAACTGAGGCCATGTCGGAATATATTCAGGAGAATCTCAAAAAAGGTTTCATCAGGAAGTCTTCTTCTCCTGCTGGAGCAGGATTCTTCTTTGTTGCCAAGAAGGATGGGTCTCTACGCCCTTGTATTGACTACCGCGGCCTCAATAAGATCACTATAAAGAACCGCTACCCTCTGCCACTCATCTCGGAACTCTTAGACTGGCTGCGCGGAGCAAAGCTTTTTACCAAGCTTGACCTCAGGGGCGCGTACAATCTCATCAGAATTCGTGAAGGAGATGAGTGGAAAACTGCTTTTAACACTAGAGATGGTCACTTCGAATACCTGGTCATGCCATTCGGTCTTTGCAACGCCCCTGCAGTCTTCCAAGACTTTGTCAATGAGATCTTCCGGGACTTGTTGTATACTTGCATGGTGGTCTATCTCGATGACATTCTAATCTTCTCCTCCAACCTAGAGGAACACCGCCTCCATGTTCGCCAAGTGCTCCAGGGCCTCCGAGTTAACCATCTCTACGTCAAAATTGAAAAATGCCTCTTTGAACGTACCTGTCTTCCTTTCCTAGGATATCTGGTCTCAGGACAGGGCCTTCAAATGGACCCCGATAAGCTCTCCGCAGTCTTGGATTGGCCACGCCCCTCTGGACTTCGCTCTATCCAGCGCTTCCTCGGATTCGCTAATTACTACCGTCAGTTTATCCCCCACTTCTCCACCATCGTGGCTCCCATTGTGGCTCTGACCAAGAAAGATGCGAATCCGAGATCCTGGCCTCCCTAAGCGGACTGCGCACCAGTCTTGACTAGGCCTGATCCACTGAAGCCATTCTTCCTCGAGGTGGATGCCTCTTCAGTAGGAGCCGGGGCGGTTCTTCTTCAGAAAAATGCTAAAGGAAAAAACGTCACTTGCGGTTTTTTCTCTAAAATATTTTCTCCTCCTGAAAAAAATTACGCTATTGGTGACTGAGAATTGCTGGCCATTAAAATGGCACTCGAGGAGTGGAGGCATCTCCTGGAAGGGTCTCTCCACCCGATCGCCATCTACACTGACCACAAAAATCTGTCATACCTACAGTCCACTCAGTGCTTAAATTCTCGCTTGGCCGGGTGGTCATTGTTCTGCGCTCGCTTTAATTTGCAGATACATTTTCGTCCTGCAGACAAGAATGTCAGGGCGGATGCCCTTTCTCGTTCCACTGATGCCACGGAGGCAGAAACCTCTCTCCGACACATCGTTCCCCCTGAGTGTCTGATCTCTGCTGCTCCGGCTTCCCTGGCACCAGTTCCTCCAGGAAAAACCTTTGTCCCTCCACATCTTCGCCTCCGGACTCTCAAATGGGGTCACTCCTCCCACTTGGCGGGTCACACTGGAATCAAAAAATCCACTCAGTTGATTGCCAGACACTATTGGTGGCCTTCCCTTGAAAAAGATGTAACTGACTTCGTACGCTCCTGTACTGTCTGCGCACGTGATAAAATTCCTCGCCAAAGGCCCGCGGGTCTTCTTCTTCCTCTGCCAGTACCCGAACAGCCTTGGTCACACATAGCGATGGACTTCGTCACTGACCTTCCTGTATCCCATGGCAACACTGTCATTTGGGTGGTCGTTGATCGATTCTCCAAAATGGCCCATTTCATTCCACTCCCTTGCCTCCCTTCTGCGCCACAATTGGCGATGCATTTCTTTTTGCACATTTTTCGTCTCCACGGACTGCCTACGCATATCGTCCCTGATAGAGGCGTTCAATTCGTCTCGAAATTCTGGAGAGCACTCTGCACCCAATTAAAGATTAAATTGAATTTTTCCTCCGCCTACCACCCGCAATCTAATGGACAAGTGGAGAGAATAAACCAAATCCTTGGTGACTACCTGCGACATTTTGTCTCCTCCCGCCAAGATGATTGGGTTGACCTGTTACCCTGGGCCGAATTCTCGTACAATTTCAAAGACTCTGAGTCATCTGCCAAGTCTCCATTCTTTGTGGTGTACGGCCGTCACCCACTTCCCCCCTCCCTATCCCCACTTCATCTGGAGTCCCTGCCGTAGATGATTTGACCCGGGACTTTTCCTCTATTTGGATGGAGACTCAAAAGTCGCTCTCGCTGGCCTCCTCTCGTATGAAGAAACATGCGGACAAGAAGAGAAGAATTCCTCCTGTCTTTGCCCCTGGTGACAAAGTGTGGCTCTCTGTCAAATATATTCGGTTCCGTGTCCCTAGCTACAAGCTGGGTCCACGTTACCTCGGGCCATTTAGGGTCAAAAGTCAAATCAACCCTGTCTCTTACAAGCTTCATCTTCCTCCTTCTCTTCGTATTCCTAACTCCTTTCATGTTTCCTTTCTCAAGCCTCTCATTCTTAACTGCTTTTCTACCAAGGTCACCGTTCCTGCTTCTGTCTCGGGCTCCTCTGACGTCTTCTCGGTTAAAGAAATTCTCGCTTCAAAGATTGTCAGAGGTAAAAAAAAAATTTCTTGTTGATTGGGAGAATTGTGACCCCGAAGAGAGGTCTTGGGAGCCAGAGGACAATATTCTAGACAAAGAACTCATCTACAGATTCCTTGGTTCCAAGAAGAGGGGGAGACCCAAGGGGGGGGGGGGGGGTACTGTCACGCTGAGCGCTCCGGGTCCCGCTGCTTCCCCGGAGCGCTCGCGGCGTGCTTCTGTATGCAGCGCTCCGGTCCTGACCGCGAGCGCTGCTTCCATGTTCTCGGAGGGGACGCGATCCAAGGTGCGGGACGTGCCCACTCTCGGATCGCGTCCCGTGTCTCTCACCCACCACGTCCTCCTTCACTGCCCTCCCGGTGCGCACGGCCCCGCTCTCTAGGGCGCGCACGCGCCGGCTCTATGAAATTTAAATGGCCAGTGCACCACTAATTGCTGCCTGGCCCAATCAGTTCAAAACATATAAAAACCCACTTCCCCTTCCTGTCCTTGCCGGATCTTGTTGCCTTGTGCCCTGAGAAAGCGTTTAGTGTGTCCCAAGCCTGCGTACCTTGACCTCCTACTGTTGCCCCTGACTACGAACCTCGCTGCTTGCCCTGACCTTCTGCTACGTCTGACCTCGCCTCTGTCTAGTCCTTGGGTACCGCGCCAGTCTCAGCTGCCAGAGAGGTCAAGTCGCTACTGGGGAACACGACCTGGTAGTTAGTGCCGCAGCAAGTCCATCCTGCTTTGCGGCGGGCTCTGGTGAACACCAGTAACTGCTTAGAACCGATTCCCCAGTACGGCCTGCATCATCGCTTCTCTGGTACAGGGGATCCACCTCCAGTGTCTTCACCAGCCGCTAGTCCGGACCCTGACAGGGATTTTGGAGAGAACGTTTCTCTGAAATGGTTTTTGGGGGGCATGTTGCATTTAGGAAGCCCCTATGGTGCCAGAACAGCAAAAAAAAAAAACAACATGCCATACCATTTTGGAAACTAGACCCCTTGAGGAACGTAACAAGGAATTAAGTGAGCCTTAATACCCCACAGGTGTTTCACGACTTTTGCATATGTAAAAAAAAATACAAAATTTCACTAAAATGTGTTTCCCCCCAAATTTCAAATTTTTTGCAAGGGTTAATAGCAGAAAATACCCCCCCCCCCAAAATTTGTAACCCCATCTCTTCTGAGTATGGAGGTACCCCATAAGTTGACCTGAAGTGCACTACGGACGAACTACAATACTCAGAAGAGAAGGAGTCATATTTGGCTTTTTGAGAGCAAATTTTGCTCGGGGGCATGTCGCATTTAGAAAACCCCTATGGTGCCAGGACAGAAAAAAAAAAAACCGCCCCGGGTGCCACTCTCAAGGGGGGTGCCAGGGGCGGACTGACCCGCCGCCGCCGCTGCTGAGGTCCGGGACGCTCGTCCCAGATCCCCAGCAGACAGCGGTGCCTTGTCCTGTATGCGCGATACATGCACATACAGGAGAAGGCGTCCCCTCTGGGTGAGCCACATCTGAAGCTACACAGAGGAGACGTGACCTCCTCCACCACGCAGCACGCAGTACAGGCATCGGTGACGTCACTCATCCGGCGCCTGTATTGTGGAGGGGAGAAGACTCGGGCCCTGCAGCTGAGGAGATCACTGCATGGGATATCAGGTGAGCATCCTTTTTTTATTTATTTATTTTTTAACCCTGCCTTTACCTATAGGGGGGGTGCTCTGCATATACTTATAGGGAAGGGGGGAGAGGGGGGGGTGCTCTGCATGTACTGTACCTATAGGGAAGGGGGAGGGGGTGCGGGATGTTCTGCATATACTTTACCTATCGGGAAGGGGAGGAGTGGGGGGGGGGGGTGCTCTGCATATACTGTACCTATAGGGAAGGGGGGAGGGGGGGTCTGAATATACTGTACCTATAGGGAAGGGGGGAGAGGGGGTGCTCTGCATATACTGTACCTATAGGGAAGGGGGGAGAGGGGGGGTGCTCTGCTTATACTGTACCTATAGGGAAGGGGGGAGAGGGGGGGTTCTTTGCATATATTGTACCTATAGGGAAGGGGGGAGGGGGGTGCTCTGCATATACTGTCCCTATAGGGAAGGGGGGGAGAGGGGGGTGCTCTACATATACTGTACCTATAGGGAAGGGGGGTCTCTGCATATACTGTACCTATAGGGAAGGGGGGTGCTCTTCATATACTGTACCTATAGGGAAGGGGGGAGAGGGGCGGGTGCTCTGCATGTACTGTACCTATAGGGAAGGGGGGAGAGGGGGGTGCTCTGCATATACCTATAGGGAAGGGAGGGAGAGGGGGGTGCTCTGCATATACCTATAGGGAAGGGAGGGAGAGGGGGGTGCTCTGCATATACCTATGGGAAAGGGAGGGAGAGGGGGGTGTAGCTCTGCATATACCTATGGGGAAGGGGGGGTAGCTTTGCGTATACCTATGGGGAAGAGGGTGGGTGTAGCTCTGCATATACCTATGGGGAAGGAGGTGTAGCTCTGCATATACCTATGGGGAAAGAGGGGGGGTGGAGCTCTGCACATACCTATAGGAAAGAGGGGGGGTGTAACTCTGCATATACCTATGGGAAAGAGGGGGGGTGCAGCTCTGCATATACCTATGGGAAAGAGGGGGGTGTAACTCTGCATATACCTATATAGTTACATAGTTACATATAAATGGATATAGGCAGCACACCAAAATGGGTGAAAAAATAAGTGCTTTTATTCCAAGGAAAATTGACAACGTTTCAGCGATCTCTCACCGCCATTTTCAAGTGAAAATGGCGGTGAGAGATCGCTGAAACGTTGTCAATTTTCCTTGGAATAAAAGCACTTATTTTTTCACCCACTTTGGTGTGCTGCCTATATCCATTTATATCTAAAGAGGACCGGAGCACCGAGGTTCAAGGGCTTGCACCCAATCACCTGGATACAAGGAGGTGCTGCTTTGTATGATAATTGTACATAGTTACATAGTTACATAGTTAGTATGGTTAAAAAAAGACATACGTCCATCGAGTCCAACCAGGGAATTGAAGGGAAGGGTGTAAGGGGATAAGGGAAAGGGATGTAGTTTTATAATTCTGCATAAGCATTAATGTTATTTTGTTCCAGGAATGTATCTAATCCTGTTTTAAAGCTGTTAATTGTTCCTGCTGTGACCAGTTCCTGAGGTAGACCGTTCCATAAATTCACAGTACTCACGGTAAAGAAGGCGTGTCGCCCCTTGAGACTAAACCTTTTCTTCTCCAGACGGAGGGAGTGCCCCCTCGTCCTTTGGGGGGGTTTAACCTGGAACAGTTTTTCTCCATATTTTTTGTATGGGCCATTTATATACTTATATACGTTTATCATATCCCCCCTTAAACGTCTCTTCTCAAGACTAAACAATTGTAACTCCTTTAATCGCTCCTCATAGCTAAGATGTTCCATGCCCCATATTAGTTTAGTCGCGCGTCTCTGCACCCTTTCCAACTCCGCAGTGTCCCTTTTATGAACAGGCGACCAAAACTGAACAGCATATTCCAGGTGAGGCCGTACCAATGCTTTATAAGGGGGAGTATTATGTCCCTGTCCCTCGAGTCCATGCCTCTTTTTATACATGACAATATCCTGCCGGCTTTGGAAGCAGCAGCCTGACATTGCATGCTATTTTGTAGTCTGTGATCTACAAGTACACCCAGATCCTTCTCTACCAGTGACTCTGCCAGTTTAATCCCCCCTAAGACATACGACGCATGCAGGTTATTAGTACCCAGATGCATAACTTTACATTTATCCACATTGAACCTCATTTGCCAAGTGGATGCCCAGACACTTAGTCTATCCAAGTCATCTTGTAACTTATGCACATCCTCTATAGACTGTACCGTGCTACAAAGCTTGGTGTCATCTGCAAAGATAGAAACAGAGCTGTTAATACCATCCTCTATATCATTGATAAATAAATTAAACAACAGCGGGCCCAGTACTGAACCTTGGGGTACACCACTAATAACCAGGGACCAATCAGAGTACGAATCATTGACCACCACTCTCTGGGTACGATCCATGAGCCAGTGTTCAATCTAGTTACAAACTAAAGTTTCCAAGCCCAAGGACCTTAACTTACCTGTCAGACGTCTATGAGGGACAGTATCAAACGCTTTGGCAAAATCCAGAAACACTATATCCACAGCCATTCCTCTGTCAAGGCTTCTACTCACCTCTTCATAAAAGCAAATTAGATTGGTTTGACAACTTCTATCCTTAGTAAACCCATGCTGGCTATCACTTATAATACTATTATCCCCTATGTATTCCTGTATGTAATCCCTTATAAGTCCTTCAAACAATTTACCCACAATGCACGTTAGACTTACCGGTCTATAGTTTCCTGGGGAAGACCTAGAGCCCTTTTTGAAGATTGGCACCACATTCGCCTTGCGCCAGTCCCTTGGCACAATACCAGACACCAGAGAATCTCTAAATATCATGAACAAGGGTACAGATATTACTTAACTTACCTCTCTAAGAACTCTTGGGTGTAGTCCATCCGGCCCTGGAGATTTGCTTACATTTACTTTACTTAACTTACCTTGTACCATCTCTACATTAAGCCAGTTCAATACATTATATGATGTGTTACCAGCACTGACCTGGCCAATGTCAGCTCCTTTTTCCATAGTGTATACAGAACTAAAGAACCCATTCAGTAGCTCCTCCTTCTCTTGATCGCCCGTGACAACCTCCCCATTATCATTATTAAGGGGTCCTACATGCTCTGTCCTTGGTTTTTTTGTATTTCTATATCTAAAAAAATATGTAGGATTAGTTTTGCTTTCTTTGGCCACCTGTTTCTCATTTTGAATTTTTGCTGTTTTTATAACATTTTTACAGATTTTATTAAGCTCCTTGTACTGTTTAACCCGTACAGGACCTAGGGCGTATGGATACGCCTTCTGTACCTGGGTCTTAAGGACCCAGGGCGTACCTGTACGCCCGTGGAAATTTCGGTCCCCGCCGCGCGCCGGGCGGGGACCGGGCCGGGGTGACTGCTGATATCTATCAGCAGGCACCCCGTGCAAATGCCCAGGGGGGTCATCAGACCCCCCCATGTCGGCGATCGGCGCAAATCGCAAGTGAATTCACACTTGCGATTTGCGCCGATTCCGGGTCATTCGGGTCTATGGTGACCCGGTGACCAGGAATAGAAGGGGGATCGCGGTTGTCTAAGACACCCACGATCCCCCTGTAGCGATAGGAGTGAGGTGGCAGGGTTGCCACCCCTCCTATCTCTGCTATTGGTGGTCTAAACGCGACCACCAATAGCAGATTAGGGGCGGGGGGGTTTACTTTCATTTTCCCTGTTCTGCCCACCCACAATAGGCGGGGCAGGACGGGGAAATGACGAGGACCGAACGCCGAAGATCCACTTATCCGTCGGTGGAAGCTGCGGGACCGGATCGGCGGCGGTGATCGGGGCGGGCGGCGAGGTCTTGCAGCAGAAGAAGACGGCTCCCTGGATCCTACGGAAGCCGGTAAGTTGCCTAGCAACATCTAGAGGGCTACAGTCTGAGACTGTAGCCCTCCAGATGTTGCAAAACTACAACTCCCAGCATGCCCAGACAGCTGCTGGGCATGATGGGAGATGTAGTTTTGCAACAGCTGGAGGTCTACAGTTTAGAGACCACTGCACAGTGATCTCTATACTGTAGCACTCTAGATCTTGCAAAACTACAACTCCCAGCATGCCCACATAGCTGTTTGCTGTCTGTGCATGCTGGAATTTGTAGTTTTGCAACATTTGGAGGTCCACAGTTTGGATATCACAGTGCAGTGGTCTCTATCTGTAGCCCTCCAGATGTTGCAAAACTGCAAATCCCAGCATGCCGAAACAGCTGTCTCGGCATGCTGGGAGTTGTAGTTGCAATCCCTCCAGCTGTTGCATAACTAGATCTCCCAGCATGCCCTTCGGCGATGAGTACATGCCGCGAGTTGTAGTTTTGCAACAGCTGGAGGCACACTGGTTGGAAATACTGAGTTAGGTAACAGAACCTAACTGAAGGTTTTCCAACCAGTGTGCCTCCAGCTGTTGCAAAACTGCAACTCCCAGCATGCACGGTCTGTCACTACATACTGGGAGTTGTAGTTTTGAAACAGCTGGAGGTTTGCCCCCCCATGTGAACGTACAGGGTACATTCACACGGGCGGGTTTACAGTAAGTTTCCGGCTTCAAGTATGAGCTGCGGCAAATTTTTCGCCGCAGCGCAAATTTCTAGCGGGAAGCTCACTGTAACCCGCCAGTGTGACTGTACCCTAAAAACACTACACTACACTAACAAATAATAAAGGGTAAAACACTACATATACACCCCCACCAATAAAAATGAAAAATGTATTGTACGGCAGTGTTTCCAAAACGGAGCCTCCAGCTGTTGCAAAACAACAACTCCCAGCATTTCCGGACAGCCACTGACTGTCCAGGCATGCTGGGAGTTTAGCAACAGCTGGAGGCACCCTGTTTGGGAATCACTGGCGTAGAATACCCCTATGTCCACCCCTATGCAATCCCTAATTTAGTCCTCAAATGCGCATGGCGCTCTCTCACTTCAGAGCCCTGTCGTATTTCAAGGAAACAGTTTAGGGCCACATATGGGGTATTTCCGTAATCGGGAGCAATTGCACTACAAATTTTGGGGGGCTTTTTATCCTTTTATCCCTTATGAAAAGGAAAAGTTGGGGGCTACACCAGCCTGTCAGTGTAAAAAAAATTAAAATTTTACACTAACATGCTGGTGTTGTCCTTTACTTTTTATTTTCACAAGTGTTAAAAGGAAAAAAAGCACCCCAAAATTTGTAACGCAATTTCTCCCGAGTACAGAAATACCCCATATGTGGGCGTAAAATGCTCTGCGGGCGCATAACATGGCTCAAGAGTGAGAGCGCACTATGTACATTTGAGGCCTAAATTGGTGATTTGCACAGGGGTGGCTGATTTTACAGCGGTTCTGACATAAACGCACAAAAATAAATACCCACATGTGACCCCATTTTGGAAACTACACCCCTCACGGAAAGTAACAAGGGGTATAGTGAGCCTTTACACCCCACAGGTGTTTGATGAATTTGGATGGAAAAATGAAAAAAAAAGAACATTTTCACAAAAATGCTGGTGTTACCCAAAATTTTTCATTTTCACAAGGAAACATAGGAAAAAAGCCCCTCAAAATTTGTAACCCCATTTTTTCTGAGTAAGAACATACCCCATATGTGGATGTAAAGTGCTCGGCGGGCGAACTACAATGCTCAGAAGAGAAGGAGCACCATTGGGATTTTGAAGATAAAATTTGTCCGGAATTGAAGGCTACGTGTGTTTACAAAGCCCCCATAGAGCCAGAACAATGGAACCCCCCACATATGACCCAATTTTGGAAACTACACCCCTCACGTAATGTAATAAGGGGTACAGTGAGCATTTACGCCCCACAGGTGTCTGACAGATTTTTGGAACAGTGGTCCGTGAAAATGAAAAATGTAATTTTTTTGTTTGCACAGCCCACTGTTCCAAAGATCTGTCAAACGCCAGTGGGGTGTAAATACTCACTGCACCCCTTATTAAATTCTGTGGGTGGTGTAGTTTCCAAAATGGGGTCACGTGGGGGGGTCCACTGTTCTGGCACCACGGGGGGGGGGGGCTTTGTAAACGCACATGGCCCCCGACTTCTATTCCAACCAAATTCTGTCTTCAAAAGCTCAATGGTGCTCCTTCTCTTCTGAGCAATGTAGTGGGCCAGCAGATCACTTGATGTCCACACATTGGGTATTTCCATACAAATTTTGGGGGTCATTTTCTCCTATTACCCCTTGTAAAAATATAAAATGTAGGGGAAAACCAGCAATTTAGTAAAAAAAAATTTTTTTTTCATTTACACATCCGACTTTAGCAAAAAGTCGTCAAATACCTGTGGGGTGTTAAGACCTCACTGTACCCCTTAATGTGTTCCTTGAGGGGTGTAGTTTCTAAAATAGTATGCCATGTGTTTTTTTTTTTTTTGCTGTTCTGGCACCATAGGGGCTTCCTAAATGCGACATATCCCACAAAAACCATTTCAGAAAAACTCACTCTCCAAAATCCCATTGTCGCTCCTTCCCTTCTGAGCCCTCTACTGCACCCGCCGTACACTTGACATACACATATGAGGTATTTCCTTACTCGAGAGAAATTGGGCTACACATTTTAGGAATATTTCTCTCCTTTTACCCCTTGTAAAAATTCAAAAACTGGGTCTACAAGAACATGCCAGTGTAAAAAATGAAGATTTAGAATTTTCTCCTTTTGCTGCTATTCCTGTGAAACACCTAAAGGGTTAACAAACCTTTTGAATGTCATTTTGAATACTTTGGGGGGTGCAGTTTTTATAATGGGGTCATTTTTGGGGTATTTCTAATAAGAAGGCCCTTCAAATCCACTTCAAAACGGAACTGGTCCCGGAAAAATTTTGATTTTGAAAATTTGGTGAAAAATTGGAAAATTGCTGCTGAACTTTGAAGCCCTCTGGTGTCTTCCAAAAGTAAAAACATGTCAACGTTATGATGCAATCATATAGTAGACATGTTGTATATGTGAATCAATATATAATTTATTTGGAATATTAATTTTCCTTATAAGCAGAGAGCTTCAAAGTAAAAAAAAATGCAAAATTTTCAATTTTTTCATCAAATTTTTGAATTTTTCACCAAGAAACGATGCAAGTATCGACAAAATTTTACCACTAACGTAAAGTAGAATATGTCACGAAAAAACAATCTCGGAATCAGAATGAAAGGTAAAAGCATTCCAGAGTTATTAATGCTTAAAGTGACAGTGGTCAGATGTGCAAAAAATGGCCGGGTCCTACAGTGAAAATTGGCTGGGTCCTTAAAGGGTTAAATGTTATAGCTGACCCATCAGATTTGAATTTTTTGAAGGCTATTTTTTTGTTGTTTATTGCTCTTTTCACCTCATTTTTCAGCCATGTAGGATTTAGTTTTAATCGTTTATATTTGTTCCCCTTTGGTACATATTTAGCTGTATAGTTATTTAGAGTTGATTTAAAGATGTCCCATTTACCTTCTGTATCAGTATTTGAGAACACCTTCCCCCAGTCTATGTCCTGTAGTGCAGCTCTCAGCCCAGGGAAATTTGCCTTTTTAAAGTTATATGTTTTTGCTTTCCCCGTCTGTCTTTGTTTTCTACATTTTAAGTCAAAAGTAACTATATTGTGGTCGCTATTACCAAGGTTTTCCCGCACAGTTACATTACCAACCAGCTCTGCGTTGTAGGAAATGATCAGATCCAACAAGGCATCACTTCTTGTTGGGTCCTCCACAAACTGGCCCAGAAAATTATCCTGCAATAAATTTAGGAATTGTCGCCCCTTTGTAGTTTTAGCCAACCCCGGACCCCAATCTATATCTGAATAGTTAAAATCTCCCATTATTACCACTGTACCTGCCCGGGCGGCCCTCTCTATTTGTTTATACAGCCGACCTTCTATCTCTTCAGTGATATTAGGGGGTCTGTAGATTACACCAAATATTATTTTTTCAGTATTTCCCTCCTTTTGTAATTCTACCCACAGTGATTCCACATCCTCAGAATCATCACACACTATGGCATCGTTCCCACTGACTTTCATACCACTTCTTACATACAGACAGACTCCACCACCTTTTCTGTTCATTCTATCCTTGCGAAACAATGTAAACCCCTGCAGATTAACAGCCCAGTCATGCGAGGAGTCCAGCCATGTCTCAGTGACCCCAACTATATCAATATGTTCCTCCAGTATCAAGGCCTCAAGCTCCCAAGCTATGGGAAAGAAGGGGGATGTAGCGTAGCTCTGCATATACCTATGGGAAAGAGGGGGGGATGTAACTCTGCATATACCTATGAGAAAGAGGGGGTTACCTGGCTACCTACCTACCTGCCCTTTTACTGTGCAGGACACCAAGGAGGGAATTATTACAGTTTGTGGGCCTATAGATGGAAAGATTGTGTAGAGGAGGGCAATGAATATATGCAGAGTCTGACATGTTTTTCCTGTAGATATTAAGAGATCCACATGGCGGTCATATACAGACGGAGAAGAAAAGGAAAAAGGACGCCACTGATCAGAAAAGATGTAATTGTGAGTCCCAAAATGTAACTGTAATCACTTATATGGTATACACATCCTGTGTACAGCTGATATCTACCGCCATATGGTCCTGTATATAATCACTTATATTGTATACAGATCCTTTATAGTATACTGGTCTGTATATAGTGGTTTTATACAGTATGGCGGTATTATCCAGTTATTGTGTGGTGGTATACATTTACTCCTTGTATCCCAGTATTATTGGTCATGGAAATTTACCTACGTTAAAGTGTTTCTTACATATATAAATTTTAATTTATTGTGTGTGGGATTTTGGTGGAATAGTAGCACGGCAGAAGATTGACGAGCTGCAGAGCCTAGCAGGGGCCCTTGCCTTTTCTTTGGTCCGGGGGCCCAGAGTGTTGTCAGTCTGCCCCTGGGGGTGGGGAGGGAGGGGGTGTAATTAAGGGGGGGGGGGGTGTGTGTGGGGGGGGTGCCAAACAAAGGGTCCGCCCCGGGTGCCAAATGCTCTAGGTACGCCCCTGCTCAGAAGAGAAGGAGTCATATTTGGCTTTTTGAGAGCAAATTTTGCTCGGTGGGCATGTCACATTTAGGAAGCCCCTATGATGCCAGGACAGCAAAATAACCCCCACATGGCATACCATTTTGGAAACTAGACCCCTCGAGGAACGTAACAAGGGGTACAGTGAGCATTTACCCCCCACTGGTGTCTGTCAGATCTTTGGAACAGTGGGCTGTACAAAATTTTTAATTTGCACACTGTTCCAAAGATCTGTCAGACACCAGTGGGGTGTAAATTCTCATTGCACCCCTCATTACATTCCGTGAGGGGTGTAGTTTCCGAAATGGTGTGACATGTGGGGTTTTGTTTTTTTTGCGTTTGTCAAAACCGCTGTAACAATCAGCCACCCCTGTGCAAATCACCTCAAATGTACATGGTGCACTCTCCCTTCTGGGCCTTGTTGTGCGCCCCCAGAGCACTTTGCGCCCACATATGGGGTATCTCCGTAGTCAGGAGAAACTGCATTACAAATTTTGGGGGGCTTTTTTCCCTTTTACCTCTTGTCAAAAGGAAAAGTATAGGGCAACACCAGCATGTTAGTGTAAAAAGTTTTTTTTTACACTAACATGCTGGTGTAGACCCCAACTTCACCTTTTCATAAGGGGTAAAAGGAGAAAGAGCCCCCCAAAATTTGTTAGGCAATTTCTCCCGAGTTCGGCAATACCCCATATGTGGCCCTAAACTGTTGCCTTGAAATACAACAGGGCTCCGAAGTGAGAGCGCCATGCGCATTTGAGGCCTGAATTAGGGATTTGCATAGGGGTGGACATAGGGGTATTCTACGCCAGTGATTCCCAAACAGGGTGCCTCCAGCTGTTGCAAAACTTCCAGCATGCTTGGACAGTCAACAGCTGTCCGGCAATACTGGGAGTTGTTGTTTTGCAACAGCTGGAGGCTCCATTTTGGAAACAGTGGCATACCAGACGTTTTTCATTTTTATTGGGGAGCGGGGCTGTGTAGGGGTGTGTGTATATGTAGTGTTTTTTACTTTTTATTTTATTTTGTGTTAGTGTAGGGTAGTGTAGTGTTTTTAGGGTACAGTCATCGCAAACTTGCAGCCTGATACTCACTGTAAGCCCCCTGTCCATGTGAATGTACCCTGTACATTCACAGGGGGGGACGGGACCTCCAGCTGTTGCAAAACTACAACTCCCAGCATGCACAGTCTATCAGTGCATGTTGGTAGTTATAGTTTTGCAACAGCTGGAGGCACACGGGTTGGGAAACACTGAGTTAGGAAACAGACAATGTTTTCCAACCAGTGTGCCTCCATTTGGTGCAAAACCACAACTTCCAAACATTCTCAGGCATGCTGGAAGTAGTAGTTCGGCAACATCTTTAGAGACAGATTTTGCCGAACTACAACTCCCAGCATGCTTGGAGTTGTAGTTTTGCAACATCTGGAGGACTACAGTTTGCAGACCACTAATACAGTGGTTCCCAATCTGTGCCCTTCCAGATGTTACAGAACTACAACTCCCAGCATGCCTGGACAGTAAGTGCATGCTGAGGATGTGTAGTTTTGCAACATCTGGAAGGGCACAGTGGTCTCCAAACTGTGGACCTCCAGATGTTGCAAAACTGCAAATCCCAGCATGCCCAGACGCCAAGTGCTGTCTGGGCATGCTGGGAGTTGTAGTGTAAGGGGACCAGATGGAGCAGTCCAGATCGCATTACGGCGGTCTGGACTGCTGCAAAGGTCCCGCGCCGCCGCCGAAGATCAACTCACCTGTCGCCACCGCCGCCGCCTCCTCCGATGGGATCCGGGTGTTCAGGGACGAGGTAAGTATCGAGGCCGGGCCCCAGCACTCCCCCGTCTCCTGTTGCGTCCTCCGGTCTTCCTTCCGTTCTCCCCGGACTTCCAGGGGCCGGGCAGGGAGGGAGGAAGTAACCCCCCCCCCCCCTGCGATTGGTCGGTTATCTAACCGAAGAATCGCAGGGGATAGGAGGAGGTGGCAGGCTTGCCACCTCGCTCCTATACTCCAGCATGGCCCTGGCTGTCTGTGACAACGGGGATCATGCAAAATTACTGGGCGGTCGTATCCCAGAGACCCGATCAGCCCGGTATCGCTGCAGATCGCTGTTGTGATGTGATGACGTACCCTCCCATAGACTTGCATTGAGGGGGAATGGTCATGACATCATGAGGGGCATGGCTGACCTCCGCAGTGTGAAAAACACCATTCAGAACATTTAGTTCCGAACTCTGGCCAGTGGAGTACCCCTTTAAGGGGTTCACAAGCCTAATTGTATTGGTCCCGAAGGGGTTACAGAAAAAATCCCCCTACATCAAAAAGTTTGGACAGCCCTGGATCAGTCAATAGTAACTCCTATAAATTAATATTCTCAGTACTATTTCCATCTACAACACGTTATAGAATTCTCAATAGCAGGTTCATTCTATCTGCAATGAAGGACCAGATCCCAATTTTAATGACTATTACGTTGCACAATACTTGGCTTATTGGCTTTAATTCCGCTTCTACTGTGCCCCTCCTTTAGCATATAGCACAGATTAAATAATGCTATAAGTCCTCAACCTAATGGTATCAGTAGTCTATGTATAAGTCATTTTTAATGAGAACGGTACATAGAAATGGGCAGAGCCTTCTGTGCTGTTATCTTGACCCTTCCATCATATCAGCTCAGATAGTGAGTGTGAACTCAGCTCAGAACAGTAAACAAGGAATTTGATGCCATTCCTTGGGTAAATATGGTTCTTGTATATAAAATAATAATGTCAATTGGATTATACACTAGAGGTGCAATATCCCTTCACCCGACAAGAATCCACAATGAAATTCCTGGTGAGAATATGTTTGAATGGCTTATCATGTAAAGTAAAGGCTTTTAAGGATTTTTATAACAGTTCATTATGTTCCTCTCCTTAGATTGTGACCATCCTTGGAGTCTTCCTGACTCAAGCTCTAGCAAATGATGTAAGTAACTGGATGTATGTGGTTGGGTTCATAGTGGGAAGTAATAGAAGTTTTCTTACATTATAGGGGTTGTCCAGTGCAAGAAACAACCTGTGTATAGTGTCAAAAAGTCTAAGAAAGCAACTTAATAATATGATGTTGTTATCCATAGTGCAGAGATCTCTCCATATCAGCTCAGCTCTTTCCGTCATTGCTGTGATGTACCGTCAAACTCAAAGTTCTATCCCTGACCTTCTGTCTGCTCAGGAAGAGACCAATAATGTGAAGGAAGAGGCTCATTAGATTTTAAGGCAGACGGAATCCTTTCTCAGTCACAATAGTTTTAGTCAGAACAGGCTCACTACTGTCTTATCTGACAAATACTTCTAGCGGCCTTAAACTCTAATGAGCAGTGATAGGAGCTCTTCTCTTCACATGATTGGTCTGATCCTGAGCAGACAGAAGAGGAGAAGGGAGCAGGGAAACATTAGTAGCATAGAAACATTGTTTATGGAAGGCCATATATTAGTTCCCTAAATACCTAAAGCAGTGTATCCCAACCAGGGTGCCTCCAGCTGTTGCAAAACTACAACTCCCAGCATACCTGGACAGCCATTTGCTGGGAGTTGTCGTTTTGCAACAGCTGGAAGCACAATGGTTGGGAAACAATGACATGATTATACCTAGAAGCCATGTTTTCTTTACACAAAGATATGACAGGCAGCATGAATACCTTATATTTGATATTTGTCATCAAAGTATATGCATCTACTATGATAGTAAATGTAAATTGCTATTATTTGGTACCTATAAAAATGTTTGTTTTTCTGTTTCAAAGACTAGAAATGAACCACATACATTTTTATTTACTTCACTTCATCTTAATATCAGACAGAATAACTTACCCACATCAACTTTGTCACTAAAATAAAGTTTTTATGATTTCACCAGTTGTAAATTCACAAAAAAAATACAAATAAATTGAATTAGAATTCTAATTCAAATTTTTTTATTTTTATTCTATTTTTTTTTTTTTTTTCAGAATGTCAATATAAACAATTCAGGTAATGATGGCGGCAGTGTTAACCAGCAAGTGAACATTAACAATCAGGATCAAGTAGCCAACATCAATTACCCCAATGGCTGGAACTCTTGGGACTCCGTCTGTGATTTTGCCAAGGTAAGTATTCTTTAAATGCTTTGCATGTATTAGTTTTTAGCCCTTTGCTTTCTAGGTACAGCTAGTGAGAAGGGAAATTTATAAAGGAAAAATAATTTATTGAGGCACAATTTGTGTCATAATGTATATCAGATCTTCTTCTCAACAGAAAACTAACATAATGGAGCTAGAAGGCAAAAAGCCATCACCGGGGCAAATTTACTTATCCTGTTTAATAGACTGCTCAAAAAAAATTAAGGGAACACTTAAACCACACAATCTAACTCCAAATCAATGACACTTCTGTGAAATCACACTGTCCACTCAGGAAGCAACACTGATTGACAATCAATTTCACATGCTGTTGTGCAAATGGAACAGACAACAGGTGAAAATTATAGTCAAATAAAGACACCCCCAATAAAGGAGTGGTTCTGTGGATGGTGACCACAGACCATTTCTCAGTTCCTATGCTTCCTGGCTGATGTTTTGGTCCCTTTTGAATGCTGGCGGTGCTTTCACTCTAGTGGTACCATGAGACGGAATCTACAACCCACACAAGTGGCTTAGGTAGTGCAGCTCATCCAGGATGGCACATCAATGCGAGCTGTGGCAAGAAGAATTGCTGTGTCTGTCAGCGTAGTGTCCAGAGCATGGAGGCGCTACCAGGAGACAGGCCAGTACATCAGGAGATGTGGAAGAGGCCATAGGTGGGTAACAACCAAGCAACAGGACTGCTACCTCCACTTTTGTGCACAGAGGAGCAGGAGGAGCACTGCCAGAGCCCAGCAAAATTACCTCCAGCAGGCCACAAATGGGTATGTGTCCACTCAAATGGTCAGAAACAGACTTCATGAGGGTGGTGTGAGGACTCGGCATCCACAGGTGGGGGTTGTGCTTACAGCCCAACACTGTGAAGGACGTTTGGCAAAGATTGGCAAATTTGCCACTGGCACCCTGTGCTCTTCACAGATGAAAGCAGGTTCACACAGAGCACATGTGACAGACGTGACAGAGTCTGGAGACGCTGTGGAGAATGTTCTGCTGCCTGCAACATACTCCAGCATGACTGGTTTGGGGGTGGGTCAGTAATGGTGTGGGGTGGCATTTCTTTGGGGGGGGGGACCACAGCCCTCCATGTGCTTGCCAGAGGTAGCCTGACTGCCATTAGGTACCGTGATGAGATACTCAGACCCCTTGTGAGACCATATGCTGGTGCAGTTGGCCCTGAGTTCCTCCAAATGCAATACTATGCTAGACCCCATGTGGCTGGAGTGTGTCAGCAGTTTCTGCAAGAGGAAGGCATTGATGCTATGGACTGGCCCACCCGTTCCCCAGACCTGAATCTGATTGAGCACATCTGGTACATCATGTCTCACTCCATTCACCAACGCTACATTGTACCACAGACTGTCCAGGAGTTGGCCATCTCATCAGGAGCATGCCCAGGCATTGTAGGGAGGTCATACGGGCATGTGGAGGCCACACACACTACTTAGCCTCATTTTGACTTGCTTTAAGGACATTACATCAAAGTTGGATCAGCCTATAGTGTGGTTTTCCACTTTGATTTTGAGAGTGAATCCATATCCAGACCTCCGTGGGTTGATAAATTTGATTTCCATTGAAAATGTTTGTGTTATTTTGTTATCAGCACATTCAACTATGTAAATATGAAAGTATTTCATATGATTAGTTCATTCATTCAGATCTAGGATATTGTTATCTTAGTGTCCCCTTAATTTATTTGAGCAGTGTATAAAGATAGTATAAACTTAGACCAGGCATTCTGAAGATGCATCAATTTTATTATAGGGGCCTTAATTATACATTTGGTGCAGTTAAGACACTGCTGTCTAAATTAAAGGGGTAATCCAGGAATTAAAAAAACAGAGCTAATTTATTTCAAACTGCTCCCCATTTGTCCCCAGGTTGGATGTGGTTCTGCAGCTCAATTCCATTGAAATAAATGGAGCCAAGTTGTGATACCACACCCAACCTGGGGACAGACATGGAGCTGATTTTGCAATAAATTTCTTCTCTTTTTCTATTCCTGGATGACTTCTTTAAAACCGCCTATTGGTTGGCTTACCTTGCCACAATTTTGGTGCATGGTGTTACATTTCCGACCAACATCTAATATTATAGAGTCAACAAAGTTCAAGGCATATACTATAGTATCTGGTGCAAATAGAGCAAGATTTTTTTGTACGCTTGAAAAAGGAAATTTGCCCCCAATGTTCCTATAATCAATCTCCTATTTCCTAAAGTGCTACATAGAGGGTAGAAAAGCATAATTGGTTCCAACAGTGAGAAATTGCAATGTTATTTTCTTCTACCTTAAACTTTCCTATTTGCACCATAGGGATTTGCTGCCACAAGACTGTACAACAAGAAGATCTGTGTGGTCACCAAGATCAAGCCAAGTTTCCCCACCCTGGCACAGCTCAGCACCATTGCCAAGACTAAGAAGGTAAATAATATCAATATTCTTTTCATGCCAGAAACACATTGACTAGCCCTGGAAGTGGTGGAATCAGTTCTTTTCGACCTTGAATTTTGTAGCATAAATGGAGAAGAGACTTTTTAAAGAACTTCTCATCTCTAGATGGCATATGGAAGTCGGGTTCATCCAGGAGAGCTAATTTAGGGAGATTCTGCTTAAACCACAGACTTCATAAAATACTAAATTGATGCCCAGCTCTTGGCCCTACAACTATGAAGTAAAGGATTTCAGAGACATTCACAATGGCTTTTTGGACAAACCCTTTTTGAATTGTGGGTTTAATTATGATCATCATTATAGGGGTCTTTCTGCCAGGAGTCCTACACTTTGTTCTTTGTATATGGTAATCTCAACCTGCCCAGGAACACCCCCAAACAACTTGGAATGCCCAATCTGCCCAATTGCCCTGAGAAATTGTGACTCTTAAACATATCCATCATATTTAATAGCTAAGAGAAGTCTTTCATGGCCTTAGGAAATACTTTCCAGCTAGAGACATACGGCATGCCAATTTAATATTACTGTCAATAGGGGACAAATCACACCAGGGAGAGTGGCTTATATCTGTGTAAAAACATTCATATATGAAGATTTAGTTCCCCTTACAAAAACATGTCCTCATAGTCCGTGGTTGGAAAGAGAAGCAGCCAAATGACAGTGAAAGTCGTATTATCTTGAAGGGATAGTGACTAGATTTAACTTCTCCCGATTCTAAAGTTGAATTCTAAAGCTGTACTGCAGCTGTAATTCAGCCTTTGCCATTCTGTGATCAATCTGACTGCTGGCAAACTCTACTGTATGACTGCCAAACACTCCAATAGAGGCTGAAAAGTGTAACACAGAAATAATATTTTCAATACAATGAAAAATTTACTTATAGACACGCATAGTGATAGTAAAGAATTATACATAATCTGAAAAATAAGACATATAAATCACTTAGTTGTGATAAATTAATCTATTCCACAATAAAGCATGCAGTGTTGTTCTTTATTATGTCCAGTAGATGTCTCCAGAGTAACTGTTAAATGCCATTGACTGGATGCCGGTACACCGGAGCTCAGTTCCTGTATCTTTTTCTTTGTCTCTCTCCAGCTGCTCCGCCACCTCCCCCCTTCCCTCTATACAGAGATCTATATGCAGCATGGCACTCACCTCAAGGAGAAACATTTACTTTTTGGTCCTATGGGAAACATGTAACATGATCCCTAAGTGAATTAATAGTCAGTCTCATTTGTCAGATTATTCGCAGTAAATTTATAGTTAATGATTGAGGAGACAGGAGGAAAAATTGCTTAAAAAATGGAGAAAGGCATTTTTCTCTAATAATATTATCTTGCACTATTGATTTTTAACCGCTTAACACGATTGAATGTAAATGCAGGTCTTGGTGCTCTGATACTTAATGTATTAGAATGTACATTTACATCCTAAAGGGCATTTTGACTTTGAAGTGAGCAAAGAGGCAGAAAATACAAGCAGATCGACAGTTTTACTGATCGGTGCTATGCCTGAACAGTAATAGCAATCCAAAGACTGCTGTAAATAGAAAATTGACCCTCTCCTAAGGGCAAAGGGATGCCTATACCCATCATAGATTAAGATCATATATCATATAAATAGTGCTATATTTATCTGTTCATTTGTCCAGTTATTTTAGAATACACTGTTATTTAGAGCATGGGGTCATTATGTTTCGGCAGAAAGAATGAAGAATGCACTCACCCGATGGATTAAATTGCTAGAAGAACTTTATTCTAAAAAGCATTGAACGTACTGCGGGAAGGATCAGGAAACACCCCGCTGTACATTCACTGTTTTTTAGAATAAAGTTCTTCTAGCAAGTTAATCCATCGGGTGAGTGCCTTCTTCATTCGTTCTTCACTTTTTGCTATTGCTGAAAGACTCTGCTTTTATAGAATAGCACCCCTGTGATCCTCCGTTTGTGCCTCAGTCTCTCCAGCGTTTTAGACACATTACAGACTGTGCAGTACCGGACATACCTTTTCTTCTATTGAGTGACTATTTTATTATCTACTAGCTTAATACCCGGCGTTGCCCGGTTTTTCCTTCCTAATCCTGGGGAGGAAAATAAACAAGGTAGGAAGCTTTTGACTAAATATCCCGTCCTCATATATTGTTGTCATATCCCAACCCCATATCCCGTCCTCCTATCCCGACTTCCTATCCCGACCTCCTATCCCGTCATCATATCTCGACCTCATATCCAGTCCTCATATCCCGTCCTCCTATCCCGACCTCCTATCCTGACCTCCTATCTCGACCTCCTATCCCGACCTCCTATCCTGACTTCCTATCCCAACCTCCTATCCCATCCTCCTATCTTTTCCTCCTATCTCGACCTCCAATCACGACCTCCTATCCTGTCCTATTTAGCCGTTTGGATGTGATGCTGGAACATACACACACACACACACACACACACATACACACGTTGAGTTTTATATATATAGATTTAGATATATGATATACAATTCTAAATCTCTTCTGGCTATGATTTGCAATGTATGTATCTTTTATTTAAAGGTCCCTACCAACACCCAGCTGGTGACCTACACAATCAACCAGAAACCTATTGTTAACATCGAAGAGTATGGCCAGCATATCAATGCTCTGTGCAAGGGAATGCCAGCCTACACTGCTCAGGAGATGCCCAGTAAGTATCTTTCTTTTCTGCTATCTTTGCAGCAAAATACTTGTACAGAACAAACAAAAGCTTGTACAGAACATACAAGAGTCTTTAATGTGAAATTGACAGTCAGTTCATTGGCAATAGACCCAATAGAGTTATAGTGCAGGTGATCTGGATTAAAATGAGGTATTACTTACGCGTCAATTAACATATTAGCAATGCCAGCTTATAACAGATCTCCCAAACCGGACCCCGGTTTCTGGAAAGTTATACCTCATTTTTATGTGGTTCACCTCTGCTATATGCCCCTGTATTGGGTTTAGTGCCAGTGAACATTTTATTGAGTTTAGTGTGTAAACAGTATGTAGTGTGTCTATGCTCCCTCTAGTGTTTGGTGCAGGTAACAAGAATTAATTAAAATTTTACTCCAAGAAGCCCTGTATGAGGAAAATGTGAATCAGCACACATTTTTTTTACCTGTTAAGATTAAATTAAGTTGTGTTCAAAGGTAGATATTCATTTTAAGGCTCAAGTCATCCTCTCATCCCATACCACAGTGGACCAATGTTTTTCTGCAAAATCTCCACATTCTTGCTTTCCATCCAGATTCTGTTTCCTACGTGATTTCACTCCTAAACTTTACATGACTGTTAGAGCTATAACAAGAATGTCTTTTCAGATGTCGGAGAAGACTTTGCCTACTGCAAAGCCAACAGCATAATCACAATTTTGGGAATCAACTTCTGTTTTTAAGATGCCAGTACAACCGACCCCAGCCCACTAAATGGACACACATTGAAACTACTTCGAATTGTGGATCCTTGCAATATTCCCTAAATCACATCTAATAAAATATTATCTGTCGCTATTGGCTAGTTGTCTCTTCTTATAAAATGCAATGAGAAAGCATTTATGTAGAATGTGCTCTAACAGACGTCCCTTTTCAGGTTCTGCCAGAGGGTACGGGGTCTGCTGCAGCTCAAGCCAAATCACCATTTTGGGTATCAACTTCTGTTTTTAAGATGAACGTTCTTAAGTCAGAATCATTTGGATACTCAACAATCCCAGAGACTCCCCCATGATCTTCTTGACACTGAACACCTGCAATAAAACTGCTTTTTTCAGGGAAAGATGTCTCTTTGTATAATGCAACACTAAAGGTGGTCTCAGAAACTGTCTGGGGGTCTGTGGATCAGGATGTATAATAAATCCACTTCTTTTATTGTTATATAACAATATGGAGAGAATAAATGCAACAATACAGGTGTAATGACTAAAGAAAAGTTATGTGATACCCTGGGGGAGTAGGGTTTATGGGGTGTAGCTGTGCGGTGACTAAAGGGTGTCTGGTTAACCCTTTCTATTCGTGAGGCCAGGGTGAGGGCTATTCTCTGTATGCTTGTCCTACCACCAACCTTCCCAAGAGCGATAGGGAGATAGGAAATAATCGATTGTCCACAACCGGAGATTTGCAGAAACTTGTCAATAATGAACAGGAACAGAGTCTATTAGAGCTTGACAAGTGTTTGGGACCTTGTGAGTCTATTGAGCTTAGGAAGATAATTGTTGCGGTGATCCACTGGATTTAGGGGTTTAGATTCGGTCCAGTAATCACGCTAGCTTTAGCGGGGATCTAGATGTTAACTCAGGTCCTCCAACATTCCATAGAGGAATTAACATAGTCACATGACCGAAGGTCCTGCGACGCTAACAAGGCAAGAAGACTAATATACACTATATTAAGTATACACACTATTAAATATATACATGATAGCATTATAAAATTAGTAGGAGGAGGCGGAGGCGAGGAAGAGGAGGCTACTAGGGGCTGTCCCACCTGGGGAACCCTACCTGAACGTAGTAACTCTGACTTTGGGGACCACCATACAAGGTACGGTATGCAATATGGTACCGGGACATCACAGTTACAGCACAGAAATAATAGTCCCAGTGATGTCACAGGACATAAAATAATAAGTACCATGGGGTCATAGGAAATTATTTTTGCATACAGTGATATAATGATGTCACAGAACAGCAGTAATGTCCAACACAGTCATAAATAACATAATGATGATATGGATAATGGCTAAGGACCACAGGGATGTCACAGCCCAGGAATGATACACGTAGCAACATGATACAAGAATATACATGTACAATGTACACAGTAATGTCACAGTGATGAACACTAAAGGGGTACAACACAAACACTGAGTTTTCCAACGTGCAGAGGGTTAGCAATTGCATCTTCAAAGCATTTTTTTGAACAGTAGAAGTAAGAAAATAGTCACAACTCAGACTCCTAGCCAATAACTGCACGAGTTGTCTAAACTCCACCAATCAAGGCTGGGAGAAGACTTGGATCTTGATGTCTAGTTAGTGAGTCCTGTCTACAACTAAGATAAGCCTGGGCCTAGCCCAAGTACTTCTGTAAGGATTGTCCAGCTCTTAAAAATTCTTGTAAAGCCTTGTTCACACGACCAATGTGCTTCGGTAAAGGGAGCTTTGTCTCTCAGCCTGTTAGAAGGAAAGAAAAAAGCTTCAGCCTCTCCTGTTTAGTGGCAGCATCATATGTTAGGAAACTAGGGCCAGTGAGGAGGAGAGATCGACTAGCCAATTGTGTCTGGCCTTAGCGACTACATCCTCTGAAACTGGTCTATTTGAGCTGCACTCTGCTTTCAGACACTTGCCTGAGATAAAGGATTCTTCTTTGTCCCTGGATCTGGTTTTGTTATATCCTGTGCATCTTTGTATTTTCTTGGCTGATTCTCTGACTCCTCTATTGCTTACTGTATCTGTACTGTTTGCTCTCTCTGTTACCCTCTTGGCTTGTTTCTCCCTCATTTGTATGTGCTCTCCCTCTTTGTCTTTTTGCTTTGCTCTACCAAAAAGGTAGAGACAGAGGGTGTGAGTCAGTTCAGGGCCACACTTATCCCAGCCCAGCTTGACAATTCTCCTTTAAAGGGTTTCACAGGTTTAAAATAAACAGGACCCTATTTTCTTCATACTGGATCTAATTTTACCCACCCAGAACTTTGCCTGTATATGTTTCTCTGACTGTCTTGTTACAGTATGTCACAAAAATAAGTGGAGTTCTACAGTCTCCTTTGCCACATTTCACCCTTACCCGTGAGATCCTTGTTGAGTTAGCTGAAGCAAGGAGGACCTTAACCTGTTCAGGACGCCGGGCGTATGCATACACCCTGCATCCCGAGTCCTTAAGGACGTGGAGCGTATGCATACGTCCGTGGGAATTCCGGTCCCCGCCGCTAGCCGGTTGGGGACCGGATAGGGATGCCTGCTGAAATCATTCAGCAGGCACCCCGACACATCGCCCAGGGGGGTCCTGAGACCCCCCCCATGTCGGCGATCGCAGAAAATCGTACGTCAATTCAGACATGCGATTTTCTGCTATTCCGGGCTGATCGGGTCTCTGGTGAAAATAGCGATGATCGGAGCTGTCAGGGACAGCCCTGATCATCTTGAGGGCTAAGAGTGAGGTCGCAGAGCTGCGATCTCCTCCTATCCCCTGCCATTGGTCAGAACTGATTCTGACTAATGGCAGAGCAGGACAGTGGGTTGCCATGGCAACCCCCGTTCTGCCCTCCCCTGGATGTCGAGAGGATCGTGGGAAGAAGATGGAGGTCGGTACCTGCAGGAGAAGATGCCTGGAGATCCCCGATCGTCGCTGGAGACTGCTGGATCCTGGGTCAGGTAGGGAAACTACAGTGGGGGGAATTGAAAGTGAAAGTAAAGTGATCTTTACAGTGGCATCCACTAGGAAGGCCAAACTGCAACTCCCAGCATGCCCAGACAGCCAAAGGCTGTCTGGGCATGCTGGGAGTTGTAGTTTTGCAACATCTGGAGGGTCACAGTTTGGAGACCACTATTACAGTGGTGCCCAAACGGTAGCCCTCCATATGTTGCCAAACTACAACTCTCAGCATGCCTGGAATGCCCAGGCATGCTGGGAGTTGTAATTCTGTAACATCTGTCCCTTCAGATTTAGCAATTTCCATGAATTTTTTGAAAATTGCTGCTCTACTTTGAAGCCCTCAAATGTTTTCAAAAAGCAAGAACATGTCCATTTTATGATGCCAACATAAAGTGGACATATTGTATTTGTGAATAAAAATAAAATTTATTGTGAATATCCATTTTCCTTACAAGTAGAGAGCTTCAAAGTTAGAAAAATGCAACATTTTCAAAATTTTCATGAAATTTGGTTTTGATGTTTCACCAAAAAAGGATGCAAGTAATGCCAAAAATTTACCAACAAAATAAAGTAGAATATGCCACGAAAAAACAATCTCAGAATCACAATATTCTGTAAAAGTGTTTTCGGGTTATTAATTCGTAAAGCGACGGTGGTCAGAAATGCGAAAAAGGGCTCAGTCCTTAAGGTGAAAAAGGGCTGCGTCCTTAAGGGGTTAAGCTAGGGCATCAGAGTCACTGACATCTGTCTATATCTGTAGTAGACCCATTCAAGTTTACATACAAAATCACAAAAAAATAATTTCCTGCTAAAAGCATAGTATGCCAAAGGGACAGGGACTAGAATTAGTTTCTCCTGAGGCTAAAGTTGAATTCTAAAGCTTAACTTCTCTAAGCTACATTTCAAGTATATGTGCTATATTGAATTGCATCAGAAGTTAAAGTTGTTCACCAAAACAGGGGCTCTCATTCACAGGCTTTGCATAAGCTACATTGAAAAAGGACATTGTGGGGTTCACAGAACGACAATGACATGCACCACTTAGCCATGTGACATATTATGGACTACTACCTTCAACATCCCCTGCTACATCAACCCAGTGACCTGCCACAATACTCACAATACTCTTGGAAAAGCAGATCTGTTTTTCTGACCATGGACAACCCCTCTAAAAGTATCCTGACAGATTCGGCCCCTTTCCTGAAGCTATTCAGCAGTAATGTTGAGCGGCATAGGCCATATTCGAATTCGCGAATATTCGCGAATATATGGACGAATATTCGTCATATTCGCGAATATTCGCATATTCGTAATATTCTCGTTTTATTTTCGCATATGCGAATATTCGCATGTGCGAAAATTAACATATGCAAAAATTTACGTAAACATAAATGTGCATAAAACAAAAATTCGCATATGCGAAAATTAGCATATGCAAATTTTCACATATGCGACAATTCGCTCACCAGTCTCACACAGTAGTATTAGAGCTTTCTTACACCACATAAGCTGGAAGCAGAGAGGGATGATCACTGTGATGTGTACTGTGAAAAAAAAAATATATATATTCGTAATTATGAATATATAGCGCTATATTCGCGAATATTCGCGAATTTGCGAATATGCGATATTCGTGAATAAAATTCGAATTGCGAATATTCGCGAGCAACACTATTCAGCAGTAGGAAAAAATAGGCTCAGTTCTTACTCTCTTATCAAATTTTACATAAACCTTCATAGGAATATTTGTAATATTGGACTTTAAATAAAGTCCATGTGTTTTTACCATAGTATATGGAAACTTTTGGGTAATAAAAAAAAGAAATGCAAATGATTAAAATCCCTAAAATAAAGATGTCATTGTGTCTGCATTACATAGTTACACATTTTTCTTTGTAAGTGTTTGTGGCCACATCAGGCATAAGATCAAAAATGTAAATTTCAGTTTGATACATTCCGGGGGGAAAAAAAATTCAACACTTTGCAAATGTATAAAATGAGAAGATGAAAGCTTTTCAGCTGAGACTTGTATTAAAGGGGTTGTTTCACAAAAAATATAGGCCCAGATTTATCTGTTTTAGACAAAATACTGCCTGACTTCCCCATAACAACCAATCACAACTCAGCATTCATATTATAATGAGCTCTGGTAAATGAAAGCTGAGCTGTGATTGGTTGTTATGGGGAAATCAGGTAGTTCTTGTCTCAGATTGGTAAATCCGGGCCACGGTGTATTTGAACAGAATGTACGAATATAAAGTTGATAAAAAATCTCTTTTATGATTATACTGATGTCTGCGATAGCGTCCCTGTTGTTCCTTGCTCTGCTGATTTCTATGCCCACCTTCTGCAGCCTCTAGGGGTGGACACACAAGTTTGAGTGCTGGGCTCCTTACCAGGTGCATTGATACCGGTGTTGCAGTTTATACTGTACATCACATACTTCCTTTATGCACTTAAATAAGCCTGTACAGGTAAATATAGAGTACTTTTACAATACAGAAATTCATAAAAATATGTATTTCCCTAAGATAAAGAAAAAAAATGGATATATGCATCTCTCTCTAGTTACATACCGTATTTATTGGCGTATAACACGCACTTTTTAGGCAAAATTTTTTAGCCTAAAGTCTACCTGCGTGTTATACGCCGATAAGCCGCTGCAGTTCAATGATTTAAAGCGGGCGCTTTAAATCAATGAACTGCAGCGGGCTTGCAGGTGCAGAGACCGCCAGCACTGCCGGCTTCTCTGCCCCTGCCTGTGCTGGGGTCTAGAGCCCTCCTGCCGGCCCTTCTCTCCCCTGGCTTTCGGTGCCGCTGCCCGTTCTCTCCCCCTGACTATCGGTGCCGGCGCCCCATTGCCGGCGCCGACAGACAGGAGGAGAGAAGGTGCAGGGACACCCATTGCCGGCGCCGCTGCCCCGTTGCCTCCCCAATCCCCGGTTGTATAATTACCTGTTGCCGGGGTCGGGTCCGCGCTGCTTCAGGCCTCCGGTGTGCGTCCCCTGCGTCGTTGCTATGCGCTGCATGACGCGGCGCAATGACGTCACGGGCGCCTCTCTCCCCCTGCCTTTCCTGGGGGTGTATCAGGGTATGCGCATGCACACACACACACCCTCATTTTACCAAGGATATTTGGGTAAAAAACTTTTTTTACCCAAATATCCCTGGTAAAATGAGGATGCGTGTTATAGGCCGGTGCGTGGTATGCCCCGATAAATACGGTATACAGGCTTTGGGGCAAGCACACTACATTTCGTGAATTCACCAGCTGGATCCAGCAGGAGAATTTCAAAACTGTCTGCTGCCGTATTACTGCAGGATCTGTGCCATACCCTATTCAATCCAATGAGCCGAACAGAGTCAGCTAGTGACTCTGGTCGTCTCATTTTCTGACCACATCCGGCTTTTGACTCGGACTGAAAACAGTAGCAGAAAAGCTGGATACGGTCAGAAAATGACATGACCAGAGTCAATAGTTAGATTAAATAGGGTACGGAATGAATACAACAGGGATAGGGCAGCAAACCCTGGCTACTGGATGCACAAAACGTGGAAGTTCATAAAGGAAGAATATGAATATGAATCACAAATAATAAATACGAAGGATAAAATGGTGGGGAAAATGGAGAGGAAAATTAAGGCAAATAAGATCCCATAGAACAATTCAGTAGTGAGATTTCCAGAGCTATAAGTGAGGAATTACTTTATATGCGGGTCAGTGGAGGGAGGCAGGAGAAGTACCATCTGGTAACTAGGGAGTTTACCTAGGAACCAGACTGCAATGCATTCCTGGGAAAAACAACACCATCCCGGTCACATGATCACACTGGTTTCCGATTATAGAAAGTGAAGAGAGCTACAGAGAGACCAAGAAATTAGCTAAAAAGAGTAATGTAAACAACTTACGGTAACTTATGAGGCTCATGGGGAATTCTGGATCCATTGTGCAATGGAGCTCAATGGGCCCACTGGACCCCACTCAATTATAAATGGGTCTGTAAAGGTTCAGTTGTTTTGTCTGCAAGAATGGATAAAGTACTATCATCTTGCTAGCAAGTCTGATGAAATTGAAACTCCGGAGTCTCAATTTCATATGTGAACAGTCCCTGAACCTACTGCAGCCCTTTGTTTACTCTACTTTGCGATTTTAGGATGAAGTGACGCGACCATAAGGTGAGACAATAAAATGCAGCATGTTTTCTGCATATAGTGGGAGATTTATCAAAACCTGTCCAGAGGAACCAATCAGCTCACTTTCCAATCAGCTTTCATTTTTAACAAGGCCGCTGCAAAATGAAAGAAGCGTCCTGATTGGTTGCTATGGACAACTGGGCAACTTTTCCTCTGGACAGGTTTTGACAAATCTCCCCCATAATGTTTTATTTTATTCTACATAAAGGGTTATGTTTTATATCCTTATTGAAAACAGGAGAAATTGTTCTAAAATTATACACAAAACATTTTTAAGTAATAAAATAGATATTTGTGCTGCAGGGCATATAAAGCCATAGTTCTACTTAGGAAATATAGATACACTGCCAGATGAGCCACACTTAATGAATATACAAGGCATTTGCTTCATTTTTCTGCCAGTTCCTGCCTTCCCTCTAGCCACATTTATAGGGCTGTATTCCATAATTCATATTAAAAAGGTGATTCCACCCAAAACTGAAATGATGATTTCCAGTGAAATATCCCCACACACTGACTTATCCCTCATTCTGAATCCAGAGATCCGAAGTAATTTATCTGTTATTGAAAATATTGATAACAACTATCAGGGGTTATTTCCTATACACGGCGGCTCAGTGGTTAGCACCGTGGCTCAGTGGTACCGTTGCCTTGCAGCGCTGAAGTCATAGGTACAAATCTCACCAACGACAAAATCTGCAACAAGTTTATATGTTTGTATGTTCTCACTGTTTTTTGACCTGACGAAGAGGAGAGCAATCCCTTTGAAACGTGTTGTCCTTATTTGTGGCATTAAAGGGGTACTCCGGCACTTAGACATTTTATCCCCTATCCAAAGGATAGGGGATAAGATGCCTGATGGTGGGGGGCCGCACCCCGTTAAAATCAGTCCCCGGAGCGTGTTCGCTCCGGGTCTGATTACTGTCGATCACGGGGCCAGAGCCTTGTGACGTCAAGGCTCCGCCCCGTGTGACATCATGCTCCACCCCCCTCAATGCAAGCCTATGGGAGGGGGTTCCGGCCCATGATCGAGAGTAATCAGACCTGGAGCGAACACGGGGTTCAGCATGCAAGATCACGGGGGTCCCCAGTGGCGGGACCCCCACAATCAGGCATCTTATCCCTTATATTTTGGATGGGGGATAAGATGTCTAAGCGCCGGAGTACCCCTTTAAAAGCTGTTTTATTTTTTTATTAATTTATTGTCAGACATCGGTTATTTCTAATCCTTTCCTCCGACCAAGTGAGTGCCAATGAAGCATCAATTTTTACTTGCTTAAGGATCCACTGCTTCTTCCTGATGTTTTATTGTGGCTTTGTTTGGGTTGGAGCCATAATAGGAGTCTATATAAATGCAAAAAAAAAAGTGGTATGCTCTACAAGATCATTGCTTCTAGGGTTAAATATCTCCTTTCATACAGCACCTTACAGAACAGTTACAGTGATATACAGAGGTAGTACAGCTTCATATAAAGGAGCTATACAGCCTACATGCACCACAATGACCAACATTTGAAGTGGACTCCAAACCGTGGCCCTCCAAATGTTGCAAAACTACAACTTCCAGCATGTCCAGACAGCCGTTGGCTGTCCGGGCATGCTGGAAGTTGTAATTTTGCAATATCTTGAGATGCGCAGTTTGGAGACCACTGCCTTAGGGTAAAAAACAAATTTATTGAGTTATTATTTAAGAATAATATTTATTATTATTTGAATTGTTATTATTAATTATTATTGATATCATATTAAAATATAGAAAGACACTAGAGATGAGCGAACTTTTGAAAAATTTGATACGGCCGATTAGATGAAATTTTCAAAAAAATTTGGTTTGATTCGAATTTATTTGCGGACCATCTATATTAAAAACTGCTATTTCTGGACTACAGACAGCCGCAATAGGGGTGTAGAACACTTTGCTGTGTTCTAACACGCATATGGAGTGTGCTGGGGTAGTGAAATAATACTGTTATTCAGTATGACATGCAGATTACAGGCATCACTTTTACAATCACTGCCGCAAAGCGGCACAATGACAGAGCCTGGAGGTGGCATCAGTATGAGAAGACCATTGCTGAATGACACAGTGTGGAGGCTGAATGACACAGCTTGGATGTGGCTGAAGCACGAGGAGACCATATAGTGGCTTAATGACACAGCGTGGAGGTGTTGGCAGCATGAGGAGACCATATAGTAGCTGAATGACACAGCTTGGATGTGGCTGAATCATGAGGAGACCATATAATGGCTGAATGACACAGCGTGGAGGTGTTGGCAGCATGAGGAGACGATATAGTGGCTGAATGACACAGTGTGGAGGTGTTGGCAGCATGAGGAGACCATATAGTTGCTGAATGACTCCCGCCATGGCTTCCCGCCTTCCCAGAGTTTCTTGCCATATGTACTGACATTTGGATCCGCCATTTTAGATGCCCTGGAGCCTGGACCGCAGTAAATGGAGTTTAATGAAGCGGTTTGCATGACAGAATCTTGGCAATATTTGCATTTGTTGCAATTTGAATACTTCCTGAAATTCGCAATGAATTCGGGGGGGTTAGCTTTGATTCACTCATTTCTAAAATACACCAATGTGCAACATGAGGGGGTTAATATGCCGCAAAAAGAAATGTATGGTGTATGCATACAATAGCAAGTATATGAACAGCTTTTATGTGAAACAAGGTTTTGGAACTAGTGAAACGTCCCAATATATGGGGTCAATAACACCCTAGAATATAATCACATTGGTAAAAGCTCTAGGCTAATGTACAGAAAGATATATCACATAGGTTACCACATAGGTAAAAGCTCTCAGCAATACACAGAGAATATACATACATATACACCGTATAAGGCAAAAAAGAAAAACTTAATATTAACAGTTTTTGGAGAGATGACATCATAGAGAGACACATTAGCAGGGTGTTGGAGTCGGTAATATCACACTGTGGTGTCCCGGTACTGTACGTGTACTGTACCTTGTGTAATAAGTCCCCAAAGTCAGAGTTCTTCGGTACTGATAGGAAGCTCTTGGTGGAATAACCCCTAGTCGCCTCTTCCTTCTTCAATTTTATGCATATATTTTATATATTGTATAGTGTAAATGTTGCTTCCAGGACCTTAGGTCACATGATTAATAATTATATTGTTCTGCTAAGGTTAATTACCTTCCAGGTCTTGTGCTCATGTCACGTCGTGTACCACAATACTTTGTAATAGGACTGACAGGTCTGGAGGACCAATAAGCTTGAAACCTGCCCCTTTAGATATAAGGGCGCTGTCATTCAATCCTTGCTCTCTCGGGTTCCGGACTAGCAGAGAGAGAGAGAAGCTCCGTGTATACCTTCAAGACAAATCTAGGCCTGAAGCCTGCTATCTTCAGCCGAATACAAGACCGTGAGTTCAATCTAACGCAATCCTAATCCTACGTGACTGCTGGACCTAAAGAATACCTGTTACGCCGAGCGCTCCGGGTCCCCGCTCCTCCCCGGAGCGCTCGCAACATCCTCGCTACTGCAGCGCCCCGGTCAGATCTACTGACCGGGTGCGCTGCGATACCGCCCCCAGCCGGGATGCGATTCGCGATGCGGGTGGCGCCCGCTCGCGATGCGCACCCCGGCTCCCGTACCTGACTCGCTCTCCGTCGGTCCTGTCCCGGCGCGCGCGGCCCCGCTCCCTAGGGCGCGCGCGCGCCGGGTCTCTGCAATTTAAAGGGCCACTGCGCCGCTGATTGGCGCAGTTGGTCTAATTAGTGTGTTCACCTGTGCACTCCCTATGTATACCTCACTTCCCCTGCACTCCCTCGCCGGATCTTGTTGCCATCGTGCCAGTGAAAGCGTTCCCTTGTGTGTTCCTAGCCTGTGTTCCAGACCTCCTGCCGTTGCCCCTGACTACGATCCTTGCTGCCTGCCTCGACCTTCTGCTACGTCCGACCTTGCTCTTGTCTACTCCCTTGTACCGCGCCTATCTTCAGCAGTCAGAGAGGTTGAGCCGTTGCTAGTGGATACGACCTGGTTACTACCGCCGCTGCAAGACCATCCCGCTTTGCGGCGGGCTCTGGTGAAAACCAGTAGTAACTTAGAACCGGTCCACTAGCACGGTCCACGCCAATCCCTCTCTGGCACAGAGGATCCACCTCCTGCCAGCCGAATCGTGACAATACCCCTAAATCTAGTGGAACAGCGTAAAGCAATTACTTCAAGCTTATTCCCTACAAGGTCCCAACCAAACCTGTGAAGAGCCTAAAGTCCGGTCCTCTGTAAAGACTGTTGCTACGTTTAACCTGCATAAAATCTGCAGTAAAGTTATCCTCAGTTTACTAAAATTCCGGTTGAGGACAATCCTTTATTCCTCCCTATCGTTCCTGGGAAGGGAGGCGGTAGAATATATATACAGAGAGGAGCCCGCACCCTGGCATCACGACAGTTAAGGGTTAATCCAACACCCTTTCATCACTGCACAGCTACACCACCTACACCCCCAAGCTACCACAACACCATGATTTCTTCTGGTGGAGGGACAGTATGAATAAATTACTACATCACTACTTTCCCTACTCACTCACTCCAACCTATACTCACCCTACCCCCCACTTCAATCGCCGGCTGTCCACTATATGGCTCTAGATCACCCTACTGACCATATGAAAATTGCCCTAATGATGATGCATCACCATTTACAAATCTTAGAAATAGTAGTGAAAAAGTGCAAACAATGTTCTCTAAATTATATACAGAAATATACAATAAAAACTATTCAACACATTTTTAATTTTTTTTGGTCATTAACCCCTTAAGGACGCAGGACGTAAATGTACGTCCTGGTGAGGTGGTACTTAACGCACCAGGACGTACATTTACGTCCTAAGCATAACCGCGGGCATCGGAGCGATGCCCGTGTCATGCGCGGCTGATCCTGGCTGCTGATCGCAGCCAGGGACCCGCCGGCAATGGCCGAAGCCCGCGATCTCGCGGGCGTCCGCCATTAACCCCTCAGGTGCCGGGATCAATACAGATCCCGGCATCTGCGGCAGTTCGCGATTTAAATGAACGATCTGATCGCCCGCAGCGCTGCTGCGGGGAGCCGATCATTCATAACGCCGCACGGAGGTCCCCTCTCCTTCCTCCGTGCGGCTCCCGGCGTCTCCTGCTCTGGTCTGTGATCGAGCAGACCAGAGCAGGAGATGACCAATAATACTGATCTTTTCTATGTCCTATACATAGAACAGATCAGTATTAGCAATCATGGTATTGCTATGAATAGTCCCCTATGGGGACTATTCAAGTGTAAAAAAAAATGTAAAAAAATGTAAAAGTAAAAGTAAAAAAAAAGTGAAAAATCCCCTCCCCCAATAAAAAAATAAAACGTCCGTTTTTTCCTATTTTACCCCCAAAAAGCGTAAAAAACATTTTTTATAGACATATTTGGTATCGCCGCGTGCATAAATGTCTGAACTATTAAAATAAAATGTTAATGATCCCGTACGGTGAACGGCGTGAACGAAAAAAATAAAAAAAGTCCAAAATTCCTACTTTTTTAATACATTTTATTAAAAAAAAATTATAAAAAATGTATTAAAAGTTTTTTATATGCAAATGTGGTATCAAAAAAAATTACAGATCATGGCGCAAAAAATGAGCCCCCATACCGCCAATTATACAGAAAAATAAAAAAGTTAGAGGTCATCAAAATAAAGGGATTATAAACGTACTAATTTGGTTAAAAAGTTTGTGATTTTTTTTAAGCGCAACAATAATATAAAAGTATATAATAATGGGTATCATTTTAATCGTATTGACCCTCAGAATAAAGAACACATGTCATTTTTACCATAAATTGTACGGCGTGAAAACAAAACCTTCCAAAATTAGCAAAATTGCGTTTTTTGTTTTAATTTCCCCACAAAAATAGTGTTTTTTGGTTGCGCCATACATTTTATGATATAATGAGTAATGTCATTACAAAGGACAACTGGTTGCGCAAAAAACAAGCCCACATACTAGTCTGTGGATGAAAATATAAAAGTTATGATTTTTAGAAGGCGAGGAGGAAAAAATGAAAACGTAAAAATTAAATTGTCTGAGTCCTTAAGGCCAAAATGGGCTGAGTCCTTAAGGGGTTAAATACGGGGAAAATGAGTGTTTGGTCCTGATAGAAAGATATCGATTCCTTATTATTATTTTTGACAACTGTACGTTATTGGCATATCATGGCGTATAATCCTTATCTATGGTGTTCTGAACATATATAGTGAATCTTATTGTTGGTGATCTATGAGATATATCTACTGTGCATATAAACAGTGCTTGAGTCTACCTATGGAGGGCCTGGATGGTCACGTGGACTCTATGTTCAAAAACAGAGCCCATGTGACCATCTCCGGATACCAGCTCAGCTCTGTTCCATATATGGTTTACGGGCTGGCTGAGGGTTGGTGCGCTCTTACTTAGAATCTGGCTGAATGCGCAGGTCATTTCCCTTTGCACGCACCTCCGATAGACTACTGGGAGAGAACATATGTCATCTGCGGTTTGTGCGTTCCACATCGGAACACGGTGGAACGCACACGTCGGATCGGTAGCATTTGTGGTCCCTTAGTAGCTTCGGCGAAAAGGGACATTGAACCTGGAACCTTGCAGGTACCTTTTGGTGCGGATGCGAAGGGTAAGGTTTGTTGGAGGGCCTCTCTCCTATCGGAGAAGGGCTTGTGATAAACCGCATCCTTTGTGCATAGTTTTTTAAAGTGTAACACGTTTGCACTTTTTCTTTCACTTTGAGTGATTCGAGAGACCGTTCCTCGGCTAAAAAAAAATTGATAAATAAAATTGGGAAGTTTCACTAGTTCCAAAACCTTGTTTCACATAGAAGCTATACATATACTTGCTATTGTATGCATACACCATACATTTCTTGTTGTGGCATATTAACCCTGCATGTTGCACATTGGTGTATTTCTATATTTTAATATGATATCAATAAAAGTTATGTCTTAAAAGGGTATTGTGCTAAAAATTTGGTTAGTCTTTGTAATTCCGTACCCACACTGTTTAACATTATTTAGTTGGTAAATTCTTTAATTATTGTTATTGTTATAAAAAAGATTTTTTGTTGAGTTATTTGATAATAGTACTAAAACTACTACTAATAATAATATTTTTAAATTATTATTACTATTATTATTAATAATACTATTTATTATTATTATTATTATTATTAATAATGACAATATTTAAACAATTATGATGATAACAATAATATTACTACTACTAATAATAATAAAACAATAATGTATATACTGTATAGGTAAAAAAATAAAATAAATACAGATGCCAAAGAGACTGAACTATGATGAGTTCCCACGAAAAACCTCACACATTTTCAGGTATGGTGGAGCCCATGGTCATCTGATTCTAATGTACAATGACTGCACAGGTAATCTAAGGATAACCCCACAGAAGAAGAAATGTGTATTTTGGGTGGAAATGCCTTTTAATAGTTAACAGCTGGCATATGGGGACAGTTATAGAAAAGAAAATCCTTGCAGATAAAAACATTTCAGATTTACTATTTGGAGAAAATAAGCCACACCTAGCTGAACCATGTCCAAAGATGTCTGGGAGATATCATGACCGTCTAACATCTCTGCTAACAATTTATAGGATTATGCCTGTTGTAGCCCAACATGATGATGCTAGTTTTCCATCCATTGTGGGATTGGAAGGCCCAATACACAAAAAAATGTGGATTCACTTTAGTCTAATGTACACTTACTGCCCATTTTATTAAGTACACTTGTTCAGTTTCTTGGTAAAACAATTAGCTAATCAGCTAATCACATGGCAGCAACTCAAAATATTTAGGCATGTAGATGTGGTCAAGACAGTTTGCTGAGTTGTATTCATCAGAATGAGAAGAAAGGGGATTTAAGTGACTCTGAACATGTCATGATTGTTGATACAGATGGGCTGGTCTGAGTATTTCAGAAATTGCTGATCTACTGGGATTTTCTGGGAATTGCTGATCTACAAGAGAAAATATCCAGTAAGCAGCAGTCATGTGGGCGAATGTTCCTTGTTCACGTCAGTGGAGAATGGGAAGACTGGTTTCAGATGAGAGAAAAGCAACAGTAACTCAAATAACCACTTGTTACAACCAAGGTATGTCAAACAGCATCTTTAAACAAACAACACGTACAACCTTGAAGCCAGTGGTGTACCAAGGCGGGGGGGGGGGGGGGGGGGGGGGCAGCCCAGGCGGCCCACCCCGGGTGTCACTGACAAGGGGGGTGCCATGATGGAGTCGCCCCCCCTCCAATCCAGTGATGTAGCGGCTGGGGTGCGGACCAAACCAGGCAACATCAGCCTGATGGGGTGACACCGTGCCGCCATGACACCATGACGCTCAGCTGCGCTCGCTCCCGTCCATTAGCACCCCATTACCTCGCTCTACCGACCCCCGTTTGCAGCTGTGCTGGCGGCCGGCCCGGGTCTGATGAGGGATGTCGCACATGTGATGTCCCTCCACAGACCCGCGCAGGAGGACGTCAGTGACGTCACTCATCAGGCCGCCGCCAGAGTGAAGAAACGCTGCCAGGTAAGTGTGTCTATGTGTGTGTGTCTGTCTGTCTATGTATGTGTGTGTGTCTGTCTATGTGTGTGTGTCTGTCTACATGTGTGTGTCTGTCTGTGTGTGTCTGTGTGTCTGTGCTTGTCGGGGGGAATCTATGCTACCTAATGTGGGGAAACTGCGCTTCCTAATGTGAGGAATCTATGCTACCTAATGTGGAAAACTATGCTACCTAATGTGGGAAATCTATGCTACCTAATATTGGGAAACTGCGCTTCCTAATGTGGGGAATCTCTGCTACCTAATATGGGGAATCTATGCTCCCTAATGTGGGGAATCTGTGCTTCCTAATGTGGGGAATCTATGCTACCTAATGTGGAATACTATGCTACCTAATATGGTAAATATATGCTACCTAATGTGGGGAATCTATGCTTCCTAATGTGGGGAAACTATGCTACCTAATGTGGGGAATGTATGCTACCTAATGTGGAGAAACTGCTACCTAATGGCCCTATCCACTGCTGCTTTTCCGCCCGGCGCCTGCATCTGTGGAGTAAGAACAGCATGGGGAGGAGTGTTGCGGTGGTGCGCAACGTGGCGTCACGACGCTGACGCCGCCTTCACCGATCTTTTAAAGGTGCAGAAGGATCCATCACCAGCGGTCAGACGGAGGCATCATCAAAATGTAAGTAAATAATTATATGTGAAGGGAGGGGGTGTAATTAAGGGGAGGGAGGGTGGGGGAAGGAGGGGGTGTAATTAAGGGGGGTGTAATTAAGGGGAGAGAGGGAGTGGGGTGTAATTAAAGGGTACCTCTCATAAAAAAAAAACTTTTGATATATTATAGATTAATGTATGCAGGATAACTTTACAATTGCATGTTATTAAAAAATATGCTTCTTTCTATTTAATTTTCCACTTTGAAGAAATGACCACTAGGGGTCTCCCTACCAGTCCTGGCAGCAAGCATTTCAGACTCAGGCTGGAGTCCTAAACACTACGAGCTGCCAGTCTGCTTTGTTCACAAAGGAGAACACTCAGAGCTGCCAGCCTGCTTTGTTCACAGAGTGTTTAGGACTCCAGCATGAGTCAGAAATGCTTGCTGACACGACAGATCGGGAAAAATACAATAGAAAGAAGCATATTTTTCATTAACATGCTATTGGAAAGTTATTCAACATTCATTAATCTAAAATATATCAAAACCTTATTTGATGAGAGGTATCCTTTAAGGGGGGGTGCGGGTGGGGGGTGTAATTAACCCCTTAAGGACCGGAGGTTTTTCCGTTTTTGCATTTTCGTTTTTTGCTCCTTGCCTTTAAAAAATCATAACTCTTTCAAATTTACACCTAAAAATCCATATGATGGCTTATTTTTTGCGCCACCAATTCTACTTTGTAATGACATCAGTCATTTTGCCCAAAAATCTATGGTGAAACGGGAAAAAAAATCATTGTGCGACAAAATTGAAAAAAAAAACGCTGTTTTGTAACTTTTGGGGGCTTCCGTTTCTACGTAGTACATTTTTCGGTAAAAATGACACCTGATATGTATTCTGTAGGTCCATACGATTAAAATGATACCCTACTTATATAGGTCTGATTTTGTCGGACTTCTGGAAAAAATCATAACTACATGCAGGAAAATTAATACGTTTAAAATTGTCATCTTCTGACCCCTATAACTTTTTTATTTTTCCGTGTATGGGGCGGTATGAGGGCTCATTTTTTGCGCCGTGATCTGAAGTTTTTAACGGTACCATTTTTGCATTGATAGGACTTATTGATCACTTTTTATTCATTTTTAAATGATATAAAAAGTGACCAAAAATGCACTATTTTGGACTTTGGAATTTTTTTGCGCGCACGCCATTGACCGAGCGGTTTAATTAATGATATATTTTTATAATTCGGACATTTCCGCACGCGGTGATACCACATATGTTTATTTTTATTTTTATTTACACTGTGTTTTTTTTTTTTATTGGAAAAGGGGGGTGATTCAAACTTTTAATAGGGGAGGAGTTAAATGATCTTTATTCACTTTTTTTTTTCACTTTTTTTTTGCAGTGTTATAGGTCCCATAGGGACCTATAACACTGCACACACTGATCTTCTATGTTGATCACTGGTTTCTCATAAGAAACCAGTGATCGATGATTCTGCCGGATGACTGCTCATGCCTGGATCTCAGGCACTGAGCAGTCATTCGGCGATCGGACAGCGAGGAGGCAGGTAGGGGCCCTCCCGCTGTCCTGTCAGCTGTTCGGGATGCCGCGATTTCACCGCGGCTATCCCGAACAGCCCACTGAGCTAGCCGGGATGCTTTCGGTTTCACTTTAGACGCGGCGTTCAACTTTGAACGCCGCGTCTAAAGGGTTAATAGCGCGCGGCACAGCGATCAATGCCGCGCGCTATTAGCCACGGGTCCCGGCCGTTGTTAGAGGCCGGGCCCGACCCGCTATGACGCGGGGCCACGCCGTGGCCCCGCGTTATAGATCGGGAGTGGACACATGACGTTCCAGTACGTCATGTGTCCTTAAGGGGTTAAGGAGGGGTGTAGGTGGGGGGGGTGCCAAACAAAGGGTCCGCCCCGGGTGCCAAATTCTCTAGGTACGCCCCTGCTTGAAGTAGATGGGCTGCGGCAGCCGAAGACCTCACCAAGTTTCACTCCTGTCAGCTAAGAACAAGAAACTGAGGTTACAATTCACACAACTCACCAGAATTGGACAGCGGAAGACTGGAAGAATGTTGCCTGGTCTGAGGAGTCTGGATTCCAGCTGCAACATTCCAAAAACAGTGTAAGAATTTGTCATAAACAACATGAAAGCATGGATCCATCCCGTTATCCTTGTATCTTTGTATCAATGGTTCAGGCTAGTGGTCCAGCAGGATAATGCATCATCTCCCATCACATCATCTTATACATTATATGTACAGATTATAAATATATATATATATATATATATATATATATATATATATATATATTTAGATAAAAGAAATGCATATAATACATAAAATTTATCTCACATATACCTCCAATGGTGTAACCAATAAAAAATTAAATACATGTTATACAGTTAATGACCTTTCCCTATATTGGAAATCGCTACAAACAAATGCTCGGATTAAAGTGCATGTTCAGACATTGTAACACCTAAACAGTGATCTCATGTGCTCATGTGCTGGATGCGAGGTTAGCAATACAGTGGGAGGTGTGTCCGGGGAGGTTGTGGGAAGTTAGAAGAGCTTTGGGGGGGACAGGCGACAGCTAAGGGACGAGGGGGGTGTAAAAATTGGCCTAGAAAGTTTCAGGTTATACCGGCACTCCTAGTTTCACATTATACTGGCGCTCACTCCTCCAGCGCTGAAGCACTGATGTCAGGACAGGGGACGTCCTCACTCTTCACAAATGTACCAGCCCAAGGTAGGTCTGCTTGGTGGCTTCTAAAGTGGCAGGCACTGATGGATCAACCAGGTATATTGTGTGGTGAAGGCTGGCACAGTTTCATAGTTACATATAGTTCTTAAGGCTGGAAAAAAAAAAGAAATCCATCAAATTCAACCGACATTCCTACTGTGCCCCTACTCTGTGGATCCAGAAGAAGGCAATAAACTTTTATGAGGCTGATGCCAATTGCGCCATGCAAAGGGAAAAAAAATTCCTTCTCAACTCCAAATATATCAGAATAAATCCGTGGAACCGCATTTTGTCAGGCGGCAGTAAAAGTATTATGGTGGTCAGTGCAGGCCCCAGTGGATTGCGACTGTTAAGACCATGATACCTATGCCGCTAGTAAAAAAAAAAACAACCATTAAAAATGTAATCCCACAACACTCCAAAAATTGTGGAAATCAATGTGTCCTTTTATTCCCCCATGATAGGAGATGCCAGTTGCAGCCTTTTTTAAGCATGCACTCAACAATTTTTGGAGTGCTGTTTGATTACTTTTGGAATAGATAGATAGATGATAGATAGAAAGTGTGGTAGCCCAGTGCGGGAGGTGTTACCCTGTACCCTTGCTGCCCTGTCAGTCAGCCTCCCTACAGTGTCCCCTGGGCCCCTTGCATCTGTCCCCCTATGTAAATATATTTCTAATGTATTATACCATGTAATGTGTTTAGAAAGCGTTGTCACTTTAAGACTGTTTACCATGTGACTTGACATGTGATTGTTACCCAGGAGGTACCAGTGACCAGTTGATCCCAGGGGTGACCTATGGGCTCCCTGCTAGTCTCCCCCATATAAGCTCTGGGTGGAGCTAGCTCTCTCTCTTTCCTTAAGAGTCTTTGCTGAGGTCAAGTCGAGTCCTAGAGAGTGTCCAGAGTCATTGGAGGCCTCAAGTCCAGTCCTGCAGCCACAGTCAATTGCAAGTAAGCTACAGTCATAGCTTTGTCAGTCATCAGTCAAATCAGTCCCTGTCGGCAACTGTCAAGTCAGCGTGGCCTGCATTAAATTGTCCAGTCCTACTACAAGTCCCAGCAAGCCCTTAGAGTCTCTGAGTCACTGGTGACCTCCGTGGACCCTGGCTGAACTGTATAGACTTAACCATCTGTCATCTCTACCTCAGTAAAGCTACTGTTATCCGTAACTTGGCGTCGGAGTCTTTATTGCCCCCGTGCCCAGCCCAGGATCTAACGGGATACCTTCGGGTGGTATCGAGGATAAACCACTCCCTGGCGTCACGAATACAAGGGGTTAATGCCATCTGCCCCTAGGGTAACAACATCTGCCCTCATCACACCCTGTTACCACAATAGATAGATATGAGAGATAGGCTGACTGATAGAGTCAAAGAAGCCTTGGCCCGACAAACAAAAGGATAACAAAACATTAAGTGTAAAACCACAAAAAAAACTATATTCATCAAAAATGTTACAAAAATGTTGAATTGCAGGGATCACCCCAACTGATAAAGAATAGTGACCATAAATAATATGTAAGCAGGTGAAATACATTTACTAACTAATTGAGTAGATTTCTATTGTTTGTGGATGTCACACCTTAGATACACCAATTATGGACTTTACAGCCAGTTATCGGGCTAGTCTAAAAACTGGTTGATGTCTTTGTATCCTAAAGTGAGGGAATGAGATATGGTTAAGTTAAGTACACTACATTATTATTATGGTACATGATTAGGAGACCTGCCTAATATTTATAGATTTGCGTTACTAGATTATGATTCACGTCTTTACTTTTTGGGCCATCACTTCGTACAAAATACATTTTCTCCTTTGTAATTAAACTCTCATTCCATTCTTCATGGCATTTCCACACCCTCATTCTGTTTGCTGTTCTGTCCTATGCTTGGTTTATCATACGTCTATGGAGGGAAAGGGTCATAATAGTGGAATATTAAACCAATCCTTTTTAACAAACATGTATCACCCACACGTAGGGTTTACTCTGGTGTATCACAGATTGGAACTCTTGGGCTTATCTCACCCCATTGTTATGTGGTGTTGGCTGGAACCTATAAAAGTGCAGATCACAACAAATCTCCACTCTAAAGGCAACACTGAGAATGGGTACTATGGTAAGTGCTGCGGCAGGTACTGTGTAAGCATACCTGTACTACAGATGTATTTATATACAACATTCTAAATTTATTATGGAATTTAGTTAGATTATAAAATAAATGTTTATATAATAACATTTTGTATAAATAATATGTCTATCTAAATATAGTAGAAAGTATTATACTATAATATTATTAGTAAAAGATTTAATATATGTGATGTTCTGAAGGCTTACCTTTTACATTACAATGTTAGCATTGGAATGGGAGCCCAAGAGTCACTTCTGTCCACCAAGTGTTAAGGGTTGGGTAACGGGCAAGCGGTGGTGTGTTGTATCGTGAATTACTTCATGAGGTTGGACACTCTTTGTTCTGTGCAAGTTCATGGTAATTAACAATAGTATTTAAGTGAAGGAACCTGACACTACTACCCAATTTTCAGGTACCTCACAACAGATTTACCAAAACTGTTCATAATTATTAGATTTTTTGGTAATTCATCATCTTGATTTTGGCATTTAAATCTCTGGCTGGGTTCCCACATTACATTTTGGTCAGATTTTTTGCCAAAGCCATGTCAAAAACACATAAATACAGTGAAGGAGTTTAAGCATGCATGGGATAGGCATACGGCTATCCTTCATATAGGGCCGAGACTATTGATAGGATTCAGAATATTGGGCTAACTGGATGGGCCAAATGGTCCTTATCTGCTGACACATTTTATGTTTCTATAAAAAGGTGCAAATCTTTCAGTTATAGGTTTTCTCTCTGCCATTTCTACTTGGTTTGTTTACTAGTATATTAAAGGAGTTGCTTAAGGGGTATTCCGCCCCCAGACAGCTTATCCCCTATACAACGGAAGGGGGTGTGGTGTGTGTCACGTCTTCTGCCACGGGAACCCAGCATTCTAAACATACTGTTTGGAATGCCCGGTGCTGCCCGGAGATTGCGGGGAGTATATTCTAGCAAGAAAAAAGGAATGACCAGCAATTTCAGGAACAGACCATGGATATGGAAAGTGACATTTATGGAAAAAAGCAGACCATTTTTCTCTAAATACAATGCTATAAAGATATTCAAGGAATTAGTTGTAATGGTTTACAAATACAGAATAAAATAAGCAACCTGAAACAACATCTAAATATGTGAAAACGTCCCCACAATTTTTTTTATTTTTATCTAAATTTTACAGATATATATATATATATATATATATATATATATATATATATATAGATAGATATAGATACAGTGATCCCTAAACTTATAATGGCCTCAACATACAATAGTTTCAACATACAATGGTCTTTTCTGGACCATTGTAACTTGAAACCAGACTCAACATACAATGCTATGGTATCTGCGTGTCAATGGCTTGAAGAACTGACCAATCAGAATGGATATTTCACTGGTAAAACCTGTGTATTCCTAAAGTGCATGCACTGACTGGTGTCTGGTAGTGCTCCCTACAGTACCGGGAGGTATTACATGTTCTGTACTCTTTACCTGTACCAGGGTTAGCTGCTCCTTTGGGCATCAGGTGAGGGTGGCACCATTTTCCTTTTTTTAGGACATTGCGTGTTCTTTACAGGACCCTGAAGAAGCTTCTATCCTCTACATAGACCAGTGTTTCTCAAAGAGGTTGCCTCCAGCTGTTGCAAAACTACAACTCCCAGCATTCCCGGACAGCCTTTGGCTGTCTGGGCATGCTGGGAGTTGTAGTTTTGCAACAGCTGGAGGCACCCTGGTTGGGAAACACTGAAATAGACAGTGATTTACAGCTCCCAACAGCTCTTTCTTACTTTTAACTGTAAGGATTTGCTTTATCTGTATTAGTTATCTACCTATTTATCTTTAATCCTCACTTTTTCCTATTTTTGGATGACATTTTGGTGGTTTCAGAACCAATTACCAGGTTTCCATAGAGTTATGGTCTCAACGTACGATGGTTTCAACATACAATGGTTGTCCTCTGGAACCAATTTATATTGTAACTTGAGCAACATGCATCCAAATTTCAGGTATAGACATAGATTACAACACAATATACTGGCTGCCTACAGCTGCCACTGGGACTAGTTTCTGTGCTTACTGCATACAGTGTTCTTATAAAGTTCAATGAACAGCCAGTATTCATTTAGGTTCCTTAGCTCCCTCCAGTGGTGGCTGGCATCCAAAACCAGAACTTCTAGACACATTTCTATCCAGGAAATTTGGAGCGCTGTATCATAAAACATATATGTCTCAGGGTCTTCTTTCAATATGATTGGACCACATTAATTATATAGTTAATTACTTGTTGTATAAATGGTGCAGTTGGTGGCTAGGGATCCCAAATGCTGCTGTCTCTGGTGGATACTAGGTGAGCCTGTGGCTGATGGGGGTTGTCAGGGTAGAGATCATGCTGGGGGGCACTCCTGACATCACAAGTGACATGTGCCGCAAAATTTACTGGGCCGCGGGCACATGCATATCTGGTGGCCAGGCGAGGAGCAGCTCCTCCTTCTGACCCATTATCCTGCATGCATCATCAGTAACACACGCAGAGACAGGCCGAGTCAACCAGGGAGGAGCAGGCATGCTATTGATGTTATTGTTAACGAATAAAGTTTTGGACGGGCAGCACAGCTGCTTTGGGCTATCTAGAAATCACTGGGACCAGGGCAGCTGCCCCTTCAGCCAGCCCTGATATGTCCCTGCAGGGTTTAAGCAATGAAGATCAGGAATTAGCACAGAATTATGTACTTAAAAATGATATTATAAAAGGTGTAAATTCACTTTAAGGTCAGAAAAAAATCAATTGTGCATCAACTGGTGCAGAGAGACTAATCACGTCAGTACTGCCCATAACCCATTTGATACAGAAGGCTAAGATTTCTTATAATCTGTTAAAGTACTCATCCTTTGCTTATATTCAGTTCTTGCACAAAGATAATTTTTTGGATAATTTTTTTCCCCTTATTCTCTCTTTCCATAGCTGCTGTTTCTGGGCTTTTTGGCCGTCTTCATAAACCCACTACGGGGAGATGAGGTAAGAGATTGATAATCCTTAAATTGTTTTATGAGCCTTTTGTGGCATATCACATATGGTATTGGCCAACAATATATTTTGTCTGCATGTCATTTTTTTTTTTTAAATATAGTCTTAAAGATGCAAAGTGCTGTGTCCAATGTAGACTTCAACAACAATACAATTACAATACAATTATTCTGTAATGTTAGTAGCAAAGTAACATTTGCTGAGGTTTCTTTCTTCATATCATTTCATTAACTTAATTAATGTTCTATTATATGCTTAGCACAAACAAATCATAACTAAGCAGTTTGTCCCCTGTTTACCTTAAAGCGGTACTCCGCCCCTAGACATCTTATCCCCTATCGAAAAGATAGGGGATAAGATGTCTCTACGCAGGGGTCCCCCCGCTGAGGACCCCCGCGATCTCCCTTCTACACACGGCATCCGTTTAGAGCGCTGGGTGCACCGTCGAAGGCTTGTGATGTCACGGCCCCGCCCTCAATACAAGTCTTTGAGAAGGGGCGTGACATCACGAGCCTCCGCCCCCACATCGCCAGTTATCAGGCATGGAGCAAAGTTCGCTCCGTGCACCAGATGTCTGGGGTGCCACAGCAAAGATCGCAGGGGTCCTTTGGATAATGGGGTATAAGATGTCTAGGGGCAGAGTACCCCTTTAAGCTGACTTGACATGCATAGAGCATAGTTATCCCAGATTGGACCACCCAAGCCCATTGAGCCCTTACATCTGCCCAGGTTTGTTTGTTGCTTATCCCAGCTCTTAATGTAAGCTGTAAGGGGCGTTGGGGGTAAGAAGAACATTCCCAAAACCTCCTCCCTATATTTTCATTTAGCTTTTGTTTGACAATAATGCATATGGTGTAGCAGAGCATCTGTCACCTGACCATGCAGTGCCTAAATTCATGTTATAAAATATGTCTTCCAGTCATTCCAGTACTTAGGAACAGGATACAATGGAGAGAATGAATACCACACTGTGACGGTCAATGAGCAAGTCAAGGTTGCTGTGTTTAATGTGTACTCTGGAAGACAGTCAGCCAATGCCGTCTTCGATTACAGCCAGGTAAGAGGCTAGGATGTAAACCTTACTTTTCGTATAAACGGTGTCACTGTCTCACTCATCATCGTACTGTGTATTTTTCGTGGTTAGGAGATTAAACAAATAATATAGATTGTTTCTTCAAGAAATATTGCCAATATGTATAAATGGACTTGAGTTGAACTGGAGAAACCATCCATGCTTGCTTTAAGGGGAACTCCGGTGGAAACAAGAGGAATACAAATGTTTTCAAATCAACTGGTCCCAGAAAGTTAAACAGATTTGTAAATCACTTCCATTAAAAATATGAAGCCTTCCAGTACTTAGCTGCTGTATACTACAGAGAAATTTGCGAAGTTCTTTCCAGTCTAACAACAGTGCTCTCTGCTGACACCTCTGTCCGTGTCAGGAACTGTCCAGATTAGAAGCAAATGCCCATTGAAAACCTCCCCTGCTCTGGACAGTTCCTGATACGGACAGAGGTGTCAGCAGAGAGCACTGTTGTCAGACTTTACAGAACTTTACAAATTTCTCTGTAGTATATCTGTAGCATAGAGCAGCTGATAAGTACTGGAAGAGTTGATATTTTTAAATAGAAGTAATTTACAAATCTGTTTAACTTTCTGGAGCCAGTTGATTTGAAAAAATATGTTTCCACCGGAGTCCCTTTTTAATTTCATCAAACCCCCTTAACATATATTGTATCTGCACCGGGATGACTTGTACCTACTATCGTTTTACAATGTAATGTTGCCAGTTGATTGTACCAATCTCAGAGCACCCATTGGTCCCTTACAGAAAACAACTCATTATGCTAGGGCTATCTGACATCACATGGCACATAGTACACAGTGTTGCTACAGTGTATTTTAAATACTGAATGCGCATGTGGTCATGTTACGGCAGAATCAATCTATGATTAATTTCCATTTAGAATGTGATCATAGCAATTTACAACCACATTCACATTCATTAGTTGTGAGGCAGGTAGCACAACACTGTGATCTTTGGCCATGCAATGTGTTGCTGTATATCTCCAACCTAACGCTGCTCCATATAAGTACATATGGGTAAAAGGCATTTACATACAATTTCCTTGTAGAGTCATTTCTCATGTCTACCATTCAGGCAACAAGTGTAATATCTGCTTTAATAAAATACAATGATAACAATCAATCATTTTCTTTGTTTTCAGAACATTGTTGCCTACCACATGCCCTACAAAGGTATCTGTGTCCTGGCACACATGGATATTGCTACCTTTCCAGGCCTTGGAAGGATAAATGAGTGGATTCACACCAAGAGGGTAACTATCTTTGCCATTTTTTTGTTAAGACACCTGGGAGGACAATGGGACATATTAGACCTATTTCTTAAATGTATATGGCCTGCAAAAGTTGGAGTTTACTATCATATAAACTTACACAACAAATTAGGCTGAAAGGTTGAAACTGTCTCCCAAACCCTAAGCAGTTTCCGCCTTCTTCACCACATTGTATAAACATTTTAGATATTCGAATCCTCTCATAGAATATGGCCAGATTGTACCCTGCATACATCTAGAATACATCTTGAAGAAGATCTCTGTCATGGGTCCTCTAATGACTTGAAATGATCCTAATTAAATTTACTAAAGTGATATTAGTGTCCAGCCCAGATCCATAATACATAAAGAATTACATTTCCATTAATATTAAGGTGACATAATTATACCTACATACCTATGTTACAAGGTTCCTAACATTTCATGCAATACTATAGCAATGTGTACAGTTATGGGGGAGTTTCAGATATTGACATTGATGTTTTTTTCCTGCTACAGGAACAGAAAAAGGACCTAGAAGAGCTGCGCAAACATTACTTTGTGACCAACCAGCAAGTGTACGATCTTGCCCAGTACGGTAACGCCATTCAAAGCCTTTGCTGGGGAATTCCAACCTACTGGGCTCGTGAATACACTAGTAAGTACAAACCTGGTTGTCCTTTTGCGTATCTCTGCCCAGTACTTCACCAATGTCAGACACTCTTTTAAAGGGGTACTGCGGTGCTAAGACATCTTACTAAGACATCCAAAGGATAGGGGATAAGATGTCTTAGCACCAGAGTACCCCTTTAAACTTCATCGGTAACCATTGGGGAGATTTACCAAAACCTATGCAGAAGAAAAGAAGTGCAGTTCCCCATAGCAACCAATCAGATTGCTTCTATCATTTTTATATAGGCCTCTGAAAAATGAAAGAAGTGATCTGATTGGTTGCTGTTGACAACAGCACCTCTCTTCCTCTACACAAGTTTTGATAGATCTCCCCCATTGTCTCTGTTCCCAAATGTTTACACGTGTTATCTAGCTAGTAGTGTTGCTCGCGAATATTCGCAATGCGAATTTTATTCGCGAATATCGCATATTCGCGAATTCGCGAATATTCGCGAATATAGCACACTATATATTCGTAATTACGAATATTCGTTTTATTTTTTTTTGTAATTTTTTTTTTTTAGTAATTTTTTTTTCACATTACACATCACAGTGATCATCCCTCTCTGCTTTCAGCTTGTGTGGTGTAAAGAAGGCTCTAATACTACCGCGCGAAGTTTCGCATATGCGAACATTTGCATATGCTAATTTTCGCATATTCGAATTTTCGCTTGTGTTAATTTTGTATATGCTAATTTTCGCATATGTTAATTTTCGCATTCACGAATTTTCGCTTAAGCGAAAATAAAATGCCAATATTACAAATATGCGAATATTCGCGAATATATGACGAATATTCGTCCATATATTCGCGAATATTCGCGAATTCGAATATGGCCTATGCCGCTCAACACTACTAGCTAGGACAATTCATTTTTTTAGCAGAAAGGTTTCCCATTACTAAGCTGATAGCATGGTATGCCAATCGATCAGTTAAAGTCAGTGCTGGAACCCAGTGGCAACTGTTCAGTTTTCCTGCTGCACCCCCACAGGTGAAAGATAGTATTACAAGATGCTCATTTAGATAAATAAAATCCCTGAGATTCTGGCTTCTTTAGATTGCGACATGTTCATTGTAGCTGTTCTCCAGTGTGGCTTATAAATGAAGGGCCAAATAAAGTACCAACTTTTATTAACTCAGAATACTCTGATAAAGTATTTTCAAACCAGACACCCCTTCAATGCCAAGATGATTTATATTTTATATTCCTCCAACCCACAGTCTGAAGAGTACTTTGAAATGAAACAAGAGATATCAAAATGAATGATGAATATATTGTAAATGACGCAATGTTCTTTTCCCCAGGTCCTCATGAAGGTTTTGCTGGTGCTAATGGATGTGCTGGTATTCATTTATTCTGCCTGCGTATCGGTCTCTGTGCAGGATTCAATCTGTAAACTTCAATCTGTACAACATCTACAAACACTATGGTGCTGTCCTCAATAAACCCTGACTATCCAGCTGCAAGTGGTGAACCAGTAGAATATGTAACATGCTGGGGTTACAGACCACTAATAAAATAAAAATAAACTATTAAAAAATGACTGTGTTTTCATTAAGCAGTAACTTATTGAAATTCAATGGTAGTACAATTACTTTGTCTTTAGAAGTATTTTCTGATGAGTGTATATAATGAGTATATTAGTCATCATATCCACATTGTATAATACTGGGCCTCATCTTATGTCTATAAACAGTACATAAGTAATAAACAAGACAGTAATAAACAAGACAGTAATGGACAGAAACAGTAGGCTCCAATCCAGAAATGAAAATTCTAATGAATTGATGCTCTCTAGATAGACTAATATCCCATATAAGGGAGAATGAGGGCTGAATAATAATGATAATAATATTTATATATGTGTGTGTGTGTGTGGATTTTAACCTTTAAACATTTAATACATATTTTTTACTTAAAATAAACTTCAGTTTATTATTATATTTTAGGGTTTTCCACATTTTAGGGGTTGTCCTGTAAAAGACAACATATTCCCTACAGGATAGGGGATAAGTGTCTGATCATGGTGGTCTGACTGGTGGGACTCCCCGCAATCTCCAGATTGGGGCCCTGGCCCTCAGAAAAAGCATGTGCTGCATCTGCACTGTATTCTCTTCCATGGCAGCTCCAAAGATATCTGAGTGCTGTACTCTCCAGTGTAATGAAGAACTGTGTCCCTGTAGTGGAATATGACCCTCCAAACAGGGACACGGTTTTCTGGTTTGAAGCCTGCTCCCTCTTACTCCATCCCCACTACCCTCTGTCAGGGGGACACATTTCCCTGCCTTTCTCCCACCCACACCAAACATCTCCCCCCTATTCTTTATCCTGTGGATGGGAAATATTGTCTTTCACTGGACAACCAGTTCAGTGTAGAAAAGTCTAAAATATATTAACAAGCTGAAGGTTATTTATTTCAATTCATATAGAGAAAACAGACATGGTCGCACATCCACATCATGCACAATGATCTAATACTTCTCAGCAATATTCATTAAACTAACAGGTCGTTGGTGTACTTTATGATCATGAAGTGCAAGCCTACCAGCCACGTCTTGGCCACCTGTAAGTGGTGGGTCCCTAGCATAAAATGGCGAAGCACTGGGTGGCGACCACCACTGCTGCAACACCGGTGCCCACAAGGGGAGCGACCCACTGGCAGAGCAGCCCCAATGCCACTCAAACCAGTCCCAGGGCCGCGCCTCCCCACAGACATGGCACCCAGGCAGCAATGGATGCCGCACAGCACCAAACCAGTGTGAACAAGGTGTAAAAGCTCACTTACCATGTGCTCCCAGTCAGAAGCTGGGAAGCGGCCAAAAAGGAAGGAGCCCTGTGCAGCTTCCTGCTAATTTATATATGCATGGGCTGAGGGGGAGGGGCAGATTGCAGACCGAGGCAGTGGTCACCACTCGGCGCTACACCAGTATCAGGTTATGGACCCACTCTGACTAAGTGGCCTTGACGTGGTGAGTGGGCTTGTACTTTTTGATCAAAATGTATACTAACAACCTGCTAGTTTTTGAAATTCTGCTGAGAAACAAGTACCGTATTTATCGGCGTATAACACGCACTTTTTAGGCTAAAATTTTTAGCCTAAAGTCTATGTGCGTGTTATACGCCGATACACCCCCAGGAAAGGCAGGGGGAGAGAGGCCGTCGCTCCCTGCTTCTCTCCCCCTGCCTTTCCTTGGATCTAGAGCCCTGCTGCTGGCCCTTCTCTCCCCCTGGCTATCGGCGCTGCTGCCCGTTCTGTCCACCTGACTATCGGTGCCGGCGCCCCATTGCTGGCGCCGATAGCCAAGGGGAGAGAAGCGGCGCCGACAGCCAGGGAGAGAGAAAGGGCAGCGGCACCCATTGCCGGCGCCTCTGCCCCGTTGCCTCCCCCCATCCCCGGTGGCATAATTACCTGGGTCGGGTCCGCGCTGCTGCAGGCCTCCGGCGTGCGTTCCCGGCGTCATTGCTATGCGCTGCACGGCGCGTCGCATGACGTCAGTACGCCGCGCCGTGCATAGCAACGATGCAGGGGACGCGCGCCGGAGGCCTGCAGCAGCGCGGACCCGACCCAGGTAATTATGCCACCGGGGATGGGGGGAGGCAACGGGGCAGCGGCGCCGCTCAATGGGTGCCGCTGCCCCTTCTCTCCCCCTGGCTGTCGGCGCCGCTTCTCGCCCCTGGCTATCGGCGCAAGGGGGAGAGAAGGGCCGGCAACAGGGCTCTAGACCCCAGGAAAGGCAGGGGGAGAGAAGCGGGCAGCGACGGCCTCTCTACCCCTGCCTTTCCTGGTGGTGTATCGGGGTATATACGCGCACACAAAAACTTTTTTTTACCCAAATATCCTTGGTAAAATGAGGGTGCGTGTTATAGGCCGGTGCGTGGTATACCCCGATAAATACGGTAGATCAAAATACAAATGGTGCATGTGCGGCTTTGTTTCTCTATTTGTGTTGTGTTATTTATAAACTATCCTGTGGTCTGGTTGTCTTTCACTGAACAACCCTTCTATTTTTGTTAATTACATTTCTATGGTTCTATTTAAAGTTCAAAAGTTAGACTGCTCTAGATTGAACAGCTGTGAGTCCACAATAATTGTCTATAACATTATAAGTTCCAAGCCTTAAAATTGCAATTGTTGCATGCATACTAGTATTTCATTTTGTCATATGGCTGGTTGTATTTTGTGGTATTAAAAAAAAAAAAAATTTAAGAAAAACAAGTAATAAGTATACTTAGCATTGAGTTTACATATCAGGAGCCTTTAGAAAAATAATGCTTACTGTAGATTATTATGTCTTAATTCTTATTCTAGAGACATATAATGGAGCAAAGCACTTGCAGTTTTCAGTCAATTAACATTCTTAGAGCTGGTTCTTCAAAAAATAAAGTACAAAATGGAGTCAAACTAAATTTGTTCCCCCTGGTTTATAAGTTGTTATCAGAGTCTGCCTTTCTCCACAGTAGACACAGCATGACTGGTGTGGTTTAAGATTCCCCTTATAACCTTAATCCCTTCACCCCTTTATCCTCCTAACATGGCTCCCCTTAGCTTACCTGAAAAACTTTTTTTTAAATCAACTAGTGCCAGAAAGTTAAACAGATTTGTAAATTATTCTATAAAAAATTCTTAATCCTTCCAATACTTATCAGCTGCTGTTATGATCCACATGAAGTTCTTTTCTTTTTTAATTTACTTTTTGCCTGACCAGAGTGTTCTCTGCTGACACCTCTGTCCATTTTAGGAGCTGTCCAGAGCAGGATAGGTTTTCTATGGGGATTTGCTCCTGCTTTGGACAGTTCCTAAAATGGACAGAGGTGTCAGCAGAGAGCACCGTGGTCAGGCAGAAAGGAAATTCAAAAAGTAAAGAACTTCCTGTGGATCATAACAGCAGCTGATAACTACTGGAAGGATTAAGATTTTTTAATATAAGTAATTTACAAATCTGTTTAACTTTCTGGCACCAGTTGATTTAAAAAAACAAAAAAAAATTTCAAGTGGAGTGCCCCTTTAACCTGTTCAGGACCAAGGGCGTAATTTTACGCCTTTGCGCCCTGGTACTTAAAGACCAAGGGCGTAAACTTACGCCCTGGCGTTTTCCGATCCCTGCCGTGCGCCGGGCAGAGATCGGAACGGCATGCCTGCAGAAATCGTTCAGCAGGCATGCCGTGCAAATGCCGAGGGGGGTGCCAGGACCTCCACATGATCGCAGCAGAGCACTCGCAAATTCACGCGAGCGATCTGCTCTGATTCCGGTTATTCTGGTCACTTGTGATCCAATGACCCGGAAAAAGAAGGTGATCGGCGGTTTACAATACACCGCCAATCACCTCCAGTTGCTGGGGAGCGGTGACAATACTGTCACCGCCCTAGCAACGCTGCTATTGGCCAACGATCCTCCGGCCAATAGTAGTCCAGCAGAGGAGGGGTTAACGGTCCCCTGACGCAGCTCTGCGCGCTCGCTGAGTTCAGTCAGCGGGTAGAGCTGCCATGAGAGGACCAGGACCCCCCCCCTCTGCACCATCGGAGCCCCCTCAGGAGCCCCTAGATCAGGGAGAGCAGTATTCAGGGCAAGGTAGGCATTCTGTGTCCCAAAAAAAGTTTTAAAAAAATCCCCCCCCTGACCCCCTAATAGGTCCCCAAGGGTCTGCTGTCACCTTATCCGTGTGACATTGGGCCCTATTAGGGGTTCAGGGTGCTGCGAGTGCCACCCATTTTTTTTTTGGGCCGCAGCTTTTTTTTTTCCCTGTAAGTTTACACCAAGCACCACAGACTACATACTTCCCTGCCCCCCACCCGCACACAGACCCCCCCCCCCCCCGCTACCGCCCCTCCCGCCACTAGAAAAAAGGCGATGGCCCGCCGGGCATTTTCGGCAGAGGAGGCTTACGCTTTTTTAGCCTCCGACTCCGAATCTGCCAATGAGGACAAGGAAGATCCTAATTTTTTGTGTTCTTCCTCGCCCTCCTCATCATCTAGCAGTGATAATGAGTCCCCTGTACGGCGACGGAGACGCCGCCAGGCGAGGCCACGCACCCCCAAGGAGAGTGACCCAGTGGCCGACACTAGTACGATTGGCAATGCCGCTCGTAATAGGAGTCCGGCCCCCCAGACAAGTGCACCGGAGCCCCCTTCTGATGACCCTGTCTGGAGCCCCCCAGAGGGTTATCAGACACGGATTCCTGAGTTTGTTGGCGACTCAGGAATCCGGATTGACCATGCTGGATTCACTGATCTGGACTTTTTAAAGTTTTTTTTTCAGTGACAGCCTGGTCAATCACATGGTGGAGCAAAAGAACTTGTATGCCCAGCAGTTCATTGCCAACCAACCAGATTCGCTTTTGGCCAGGTCCAATGAATGGCACGCCATTGATGCAGCGGAAATGAGGACATTTTGGGTCCTCACGCTGCATATTGGCCTGGACAAAAAACCAAGTGCTCGTCATTACTGGAGCCGGGACGTCCTCTATCAGACCCCGCTTTGCAGTATAGCGATGACACGGAGACGGTACGAGGCCATTCGGAAATGCCTGCATTATGCAGATAATGCGGCATGTCCGCCCCAAGGTGATCCCAAAAGTTGCGGTCTACATGGTACAGGTTGCCATGTACAACGCTTTTGTACTATCCCAGTACGCTGGCAACACAGGGACATTCCTCCAGTACCAAGAAGAAGTCCTAAGGTTCCGTATCTTTGGCGACCGGGAAAGATCAGGCCGGACTTCCCAAGGGTCTGGAGTTATAGGTGCCAGGATCGTCCCCGGCCAACACTTTCCAGGTGAGGTCCCCCACACTCGAAAGAAGGGACGATCCCAGAAAAAATGCAGAGTGTGTTGCAGGAAGGGGATGCGGAGGGACACCAGGTACCAATAATCCCAGATGCCCAGATAATCCAGGCCTCTGCATAGGCTGCTTCAGGGAGCATCACACTTCCATGGAGCCCTAAATTTTCACTTTACATTTTGAAATGTCCATAATTTGACCAATGTACCAAGTCCAGAGTACATTCCAAATGTTAACCCCATAAATCACTAAATTGCCCAAAAAACTGGAAAAAACAAAACAAAAAAAAACCTGAAGACCTCTGTTTTTTTTTTTTTTAAAAATGGGTCATAGGTCACTGAGTAACTCTCATCGGGGACTTTTTATGTTGCCTCAAATGCGCAGCGCTCTCTCTCCACCTGAGCAGGTGCACATTTGAGGCAACAGGTTAGGGACGGCCACACACAACCAAAATGATGACTCAGAGCATAGGGTTTGGGGCGGGCATATTTTTTTAAAGTTTTGGCTATGCTCTGGGACATCATTCTGGGAACATATCCTGTTTTATTGTGATTTATAATTTTCTGACCCACTGTACCCCATATTACGGGCCTCTGTACCCCACTTGTGTACTCCAGTTATGGCCCGTTGTCCCCCATAGTGTTCCCCTATTTTAGGGCTCAGTGCTCCCCCCATTAATGCTCCTTGAGGGGGGGTCCCACATCCTGGCTCCATATGAAGCTCAAGGCCCCTGACTGACCTCACGCTATACCAAGACCCGCCTCCGCCAAGCCATAATCATTCAAAAATAAGGTATGTCCTTACTCCAAAGAAATGTATTTACAAATTGTGGGGGGTCTTTTTTGCTATTAACCCTTGTAAAAATGTTAAATGTTGGTGAAAACATAAATTTTTTGTGAAACATTTTTTTTTTACATATGCAAACGTTGTGAAACCCCTGTGGGGTATTAAGGCTCACTTAATTCCTTGTTACGTTCCCCAAGGGGTCTTTTCCAAAATGGTATGCCATATGGGGGGATTTCTGCTGTCCTGGCACCATAGGGACTTCCTAAATGCGACATGCCCCCCGAGCAAAATTTGATCTCAAAAAGCCAAATGTTACTCTTTCTCTTCTGAGCATTGTAGTTCGCCCGCAGTACACTTCAGCTCCACTTATGGGGTACTCCCATATTCAGAAGAGATGGGGTTACAAATTTTGGGGGGTCTTTTCTGCTATTAACCCTTGCAAAAATGTGAAATTTGGGGGGAAACATGCATTTTAGTGCAAACATTTTTTTTTTTACATATGCAAAAGTCGTGAAACCCTGGTGGGGTATTAAGGCTCACTTAATTCCTTGTTACATTCCCCAAGGAGTCTAGTTTCCAAAATGGTATGGCATGTGTTTTTTTTTTGCTGTCCTGGTACCATAGGGGCTTCCTAAATGCGACATGCCCCCCGAGCAAAATTTGCTCTCAAAAAGCCAAATTTTACTCCTTCTCTTCTGAGCATTGTAGTTCGCCGCAGTTCAGATCCACTGATGGGGTACTCCCATACTCAGAAAATATGGGGTTACAAATTTTGGGGGGTCTTTTCTGCTATTAACACTTGCAAAAATGTGAAATTTGGAGGGAAACATGCATTTTAGTGAAATGTTTTTTTTTTTTTTTACATATGCAAAAGTCGTGAAACCCCTGTGGGGTATTAAGGCTCACTTAATTCCTTGTTACATTCCCCAAGGAGTCTAGTTTCCAAAATGGTATGACATGTGTTTTCTTTTTCTGTCCTGGCACCATAGGGGCTTCCTAAATGCGACATGCCCCCCGAGCAAAATTTGCTCTCAAAAAGCCAAATGTTACTCCTTCTCTTTTGAGCATTGTAGTTCGCCCGCACTTCAGCTCCACTTATGGGGTACTCCCATACTCAGAAGAGATGGGGTTATAAATTTTGGGGGTCTTTTCTGCTATTAACCCTTGCAAAAATGTGAAATTTGGGGGGAAACACGCATTTTAGAGAAATGTTTTTTTTTTTTTTTACATATGTAAAAGTCGTGAAACCCCTGTGGGGTATTAAGGCTCACTTAATTCCTTGTTACATTCCCCAAGGGGTCTAGTTTCCAAAAGGGTATGGCATGTGGTTTTTTTTTCGCTGTCCTGGTACCATAGGGGCTTCCTAAATGCGACATGCCCCCCGAGCAAAATTTGCTCTCAAAAAGCCAAATTTTACTCCTTTTGGGGGGTATTTTCTGCTATTAACCCTTGCAAAAAATGTGAAATTTGGGGGGAAACACACATTTTAGTAAAAATTATTATTATTTTTTCACATATGCAAAAGTCGTGAAACCCATGTGGGGTATTAAGGCTCACTTAATTCCTTGTTACGTTCCTCAAGGGGTCTAGTTTCCAAAGTTTCCAAAATGTTATGGCATGTGTTTTTTTTTTTTTTGCTGTTCTGGCACCATAGGAGCTTCCTAACTGCAACATGCCCCCCAAAAACCATTTCAGAAAAACGTACTCTCCAAAATCCCCTCGTCGCTCCTTCTCTTCTGAGCCCTCTACTGCGCCCGCCGAACAATTTACATAGACATATGAGGTATGTGCTTACTCGAGAGAAATTGGGCTACAAATATAAGTATACATTTTCTCCTTTTACCCCTTGTAAAAAAAAAAATTGGGTCTACAAGAACATGCGAGTGTAAAAAATGAAGATTGTGAATTTTCTCCTTCACTTTGCTGCTATTCCTGTGAAACACCTATAGGGTTAAAACGCTGAATGAATGTCATTTTTAATACTTTGGGGGGTGAAGTTTTTATAATGGGGTCATTTGTGGAGTATTTCTAATATGAAGACCCTTCAAATCCACTTCAAACCTGAACTGGTCCCTGAAAAATAGTGAGTTTGAAAATTTTGTGAAAAATTGGAAAATTGCTGCTGAACTTTGAAGCCCTCTGGTGTCTTCCAAAAGTAAAAACATGTCAACTTTATGATGCAAACATAAAGCAGACATATTGTATATGTGAATCAAAAAAAATTATTTGGAATATCCATTTTTTTTTACAAGCAGAGAGCTTCAAAGTTAGAAAAATGCAAAATTTTCAATTTTTTCATAAAATTTTGTTATTTTTCACCAAGAAAGGATGCAAGTTACCACAAAAATTTACCACCATGTTAAAATAGAATATGTCACGAAAAAACTATCTCGGAATCAGAATGATAAGTAAAAGCATCCCAGAGTTATTAATGTTTAAAGTGACAGTGGTCAGATGTTCAAAAAACGCTCTGGTCCTAAGGTGTAAAATGGCCTGGTCCTTAAGGGGTTAAAGGATACTCCGCTGCCCCAGCATTCAGAACAATTTGTTCCGAATGCTTGGAGCGGGCGGTGGGGGTCTTAACGTCACGCCATGCCCCCTCAATGCAAGTCAATGGGAGGGGGCATGGCCGCACCCTTTCCCATAAACTTGCATTGAGGGCGTGTGATGTCACAACCCCTGCCAATGGCACCCAGCATTCTAAATTAACGCAGGATGCTGCACAGAGATTGCAGGGGTCACAGCTCTGGGACACCCGCGATCACACATCTTATCCCCTATTGTTTGGATAGGGGATAAGATGTCTAGGAGCGGAGTACCCCTTTAATTATGGTTGAAAAAGCCAAAGCAACTATTTTATTGAACATAACAAAATTGTTAAAATGGTCAACATTTCATATCATATCATATCATTAAACAAATTTAAATAACTTTAAATAGCATTTCAAACAATAAGATTTGCAAAAAGGGTTCCTGGAGGTCTTCAATGTTTTTTTCTACATCAGTTCACGAAAACCCATGCACGTAAGAACTTTTTATGCTTGGCTTCCTCCACCTGACCCAAGGACACCTATATATATTTACCTAGTGCAGCAACACAAATTATTCCTGGGCCGCCCAGAACCAAGAGGAAGGAGGAAAATTCTCTCTTTCCTGTGCTCTCTGGACCAATTATGGTTCACTGCAATCATAACTTGATCACTGCAGCTGCAATGGCCATCGTTTCTACCCTTGGACCTCTACTCAACCTAGTCACATCCAGGATGGAGACCTTCCTGTCCTCTTTCACCCAGGCCTCTTCCTTCCAGGGGCCTTTTCCCTACACACAACTAGTGCTACACTCCTCAACATGGCACCTGGCTTTTTCCATGTTTAGGTAATGCCCTACCACATCACCATTTTTCTCACCAAAGAGTTCAGTACCTCCCTATCTTGGTTACATTTACTCTGTCCACTAAGGGCTTGGCACTTGTCAGAGCAACAGCACTGTTCGACATTTAAAAGGGTCATGGTGCTCCTCACTGGTGAGGTGGTGGATAAGTGGCAGCGCTGATTATCTCCTCCACACCTTACATCTAGTCAAATCAGCTCCGATTTATTCCAGAAATTACAATGTCCTTTTGCCTCCCAGATCAAAAACATCAGCTATAGTGATCAAAGTAATGCATTTATTTCATATAATAATTGTTGGAGTGCCCTTAAACCCCAGTAATAGCAACACTGGCCCTTTCTCTCCTTAGTACTCACAGAATGCCCTACTAACCCCAGTAACCACATCAAGGTCCTTCTAATGCTAATAAAGTGAATTTTACCAAAAGAAAACAACCTCATATAAACCAAGACAGCAAAGGCATTTGTACATTTGTATATCGTCCAAACAGTGAAACAGTCACAGATGCAAGAGGATTAGGCGCTGTACATCAAAATAAGGAAAACTGGGATAAACAGCATGTATGGAATGTCGAGCAATCGTTTGTTCTGGTTTTTCCCCTAAAGATGTAACCATCATATGGATCACACCCATCTCGGCCAAGTACAGTTAGATTTGGCAGGACTTAAGTGAGAATTCTGTTCATTCATTGCCAGAACGCCATACGTTTACTTTGTCTTCTCACATCCTGTGTTGATGGGGTCCTACTGTTTTGGGATTTATTCTTTGTTCCATTTTAAAGAACATAAATCTATGGTCACAATAATTCTCAAAATGTGTTTAGAGGATTTCATCTTAAAAGTGAAGACAAATGTTTGTAAAAACTGTTTCAATTATCTTGAGTAAAGGAAAACTAAAAAGTAAAAACATTTTTTTTTAAATTGGCGGTATTCTATTAAAAATGTAAAATAGATAAAAATAAGACACGTCTCTTTAATCCCGTTTCTTTAACCAAGCAAATTTAATATTTTCAGTTTCTGTTTCTCCTTTAAAAGGACAAATGTTTTCCTCTTTGATCTTTTTTCTTTTCGGGGCCACTTTTGTGTAGATTGTTTCGATAATGTTGTTTCAGTATTTTTATATCTTTGACAATTCCACATGTGCTCATACCAAAAATGTTTATCTTTCTTTGATTTACATTTATTATATGAAAAATAGGATAATGGAGGTACATTTTTCCCCCCTAGGGCACTTGTATAAGCTAGTTGTCACGATGCCGGCTGGCAGGAGGTGGATCCTCTGTGCCAGAGAGGGATTGGCGTGGACCGTGCTAGTGCACCGGTTCTAAGTCACTACTGGTATTCACCAGAGCCCGCCGCAAAGCGGGATGGTCTTGCTGCGGCGGTAGTGACCAGGTCGTATCCACTAGCAACGGCTCAACCTCTCTGACTGCTGAAGATAGGCGCGGTACAAGGGAGTAGACAGAAGCAAGGTCGGACGTAGCAGAAGGTCGGGGCAGGCAGCAAGGATCGTAGTCAGGGGCAACGGCAGGAGGTCGGAACACAGGCTAAGAACACACAAGGGAACGCTTTCACTAGGCACAAGGGCAACAAGATCCGGCGAGGGAGTGCAGGGGAAGTGAGGTATACATAGGGAGTGCACAGGTGAACACACTGATTAGACCCACTGCGCCAATCAGCGGCGCAGTGGCCCTTTAAATTGCAGAGACCCGGCGCGCGCGCGCCCTAGGGAGCGGGACCGCGCGCGCCGGGACAGGACCGACGGAGAGCGAGTCAGGTACGGGAGCCGGGGTGCGCACCGCGAGCGGGCGCCACCCGCATCGCAAATTGCATCCCGGCTGGGGGCGGTATCGCAGCGCACCCGGTCAGTAGATCTGACCGGGGCGCTGCAGCAGCGAGGATGCCGCGAGCGCTCCGGGGAGGAGCGGGGACCCGGAGCGCTCGGCCTAACAGTACCCCCCCCCTTGGGTCTCCCCCTCTTCTTGGAGCCTGGGAACCTGAGGAGCAGACTTTTGTCTAGGATGTTGTCCTCAGGTTCCCAGGATCTCTCTTCAGGTCCACAGCCCTCCCAATCCACCAAAAAGAACCTTTTTCCTCTGACCGTCTTGGAGGCCAGTATCTCCTTCACTGAGAAGACGTCAGAAGAACCGGAAACAGGAGTGGGAGAAACAAGCTTGGGAGAGAAACGGTTGATGATGAGTGGTTTAAGAAGAGAGACATGAAAGGCATTAGGAATACGAAGAGAAGGAGGAAGAAGAAGTTTGTAAGAGACAGGATTAATTTGGCACAAGACTTTGAAAGGACCAAGATAGCGTGGTCCCAGTTTGTAACTGGGGACACGAAAGCGGACATATTTAGCGGAGAGCCATACCTTGTCTCCGGGAGCAAAAATGGGGGGAGCTCTTCTTTTCTTATCGGCAAACTTTTTCATGCGAGATGAAGCCTGTAAAAGAGAATTTTGGGTCTCTTTCCATATGGTGGAAAGATCACGAGTCACTTCATCTACAGCGGGCAAACCAGAGGACAAGGGAATAGGGAGGGGGGGGAAGAGGGTGACGGCCGTACACCACGAAAAATGGGGATTTAGCAGAAGATTCAGAGACTCTGAAGTTATACGAGAATTCGGCCCATGGTAGAAGATCTGCCCAGTCATCCTGGCGGGAGGAAACAAAATGCCGTAAATAATCACCCAGGACCTGGTTAATTCTTTCTACTTGCCCATTGGATTGAGGATGATAAGCAGAAGAAAAGTTTAATTTAATCTTGAGTTGTTTACAGAGGGCCCTCCAGAATTTTGACACGAATTGGACGCCTCTATCCGAGACGATCTGCGTGGGCAACCCGTGAAGACGAAAAATGTGTACAAAAAATTGTTTAGCCAACTGAGGCGCTGAAGGAAGACCAGGAAGAGGAATAAAATGTGCCATCTTGGAAAATCGATCAACGACCACCCAAACAACAGTGTTGCCACGGGATGGGGGTAAGTCTGTAATAAAGTCCATACCAATCAGAGACCAAGGCTGTTCGGGGACAGGCAGAGGGTGAAGGAGACCAGCAGGCTTCTGGCGAGGAGTCTTGTCCCGGGCACAGACAGTGCAGGCCCGCACAAAATCAACAACATCCGTCTCCAGAGTCGGCCACCAATAGAAACGAGAGATGAGTTGCACGGATTTCTTGATGCCCGCATGACCTGCGAGATGGGAGGAGTGACCCCATTTGAGGATTCCGAGGCGTTGGCGTGGAGAGACGAAGGTCTTCCCTGGAGGAGTTTGCCTGATGGAGGCTGGAGAAGTGGAGATCAGGCAGTCAGGAGGAATGATGTGTTGCGGAGAGAGCTCTACTTCCGAGGCATCCGAGGAACGAGAGAGAGCATCGGCCCTGATGTTCTTATCGGCAGGGCGAAAGTGAATTTCAAAATTAAACCGGGCAAAGAACAGAGACCACCTGGCCTGGCGAGGATTCAGCCGTTGGGCAGACTGGAGATAGAAGAGATTCTTGTGATCGGTGTAAATAATAACTGGAAATTTAGATCCCTCCAGCAGATGCCTCCATTCCTCAAGTGCTAATTTAATGGCCAGTAGCTCTCGATCCCCGATGGAGTAGTTCCTCTCCGCCGGAGAGAAGGTCCTAGAAAAAAAACCACAGGTAACAGCATGCCCGGAAGAATTTTTTTGTAGAAGAACCGCTCCAGCTCCTACTGAGGAGGCATCAACCTCCAATAGGAAGGGTTTAGATGGGTCAGGTCTGGAGAGCACGGGAGCAGAAGAAAAGGCCGACTTGAGCCGTTTAAAGGCGTCTTCCGCTTGAGGAGGCCAGGACTTAGGATTGGCATTCTTCTTGGTTAAAGCCACGATAGGAGCCACAATGGTGGAAAAATGTGGAATAAATTGTCTGTAATAATTGGCGAACCCCAAAAAACTTTGGGTAGCACGGAGTCCGGAGGGGCGTGGCCAATCTAAGACGGCAGAGAGTTTGTCTGGATCCATTTGTAGTCCCTGGCCAGAGACCAAGTATCCTAGGAAAGGAAGAGATTGACATTCAAACAGACATTTCTCCATTTTGGCATAAAGTTGATTGTCACGAAGTCTCTGAAGAACCATGCGGACATGCTGGCGGTGTTCTTCTAGGTTGGCAGAAAAAATCTGAATATCGTCCAGATACACAACAACACAGGAATATAAGAGATCACGAAAAATTTCATTAACAAAGTCTTGGAAGACGGCAGGGGCGTTGCACAGGCCAAAGGGCATGACCAGATACTCAAAGTGTCCATCTCTAGTGTTAAATGCCGTTTTCCATTCATCCCCCTCCCTGATGCGGATGAGATTATAAGCACCTCTTAAGTCCAGTTTGGTAAAGATGTGGGCACCTTGGAGGCGATCAAAGAGTTCAGAGATAAGAGGTAGAGGGTAGCGGTTCTTTACCGTGATTTTATTAAGACCGCGGTAGTCAATGCAAGGACGTAGGGAGCCATCTTTTTTGGACACAAAGAAAAATCCAGCTCCGGCAGGAGAGGAGGATTTGCGGATAAACCCCTTTTTTAAATTTTCCTGGATGTACTCAGACATAGTAAGAGTCTCTGGGGCGGACAGAGGATAAATTCTGCCCCGGGGTGGAGTAGTGCCCGGGAGGAGGTCAATAGGACAGTCATAAGGCCTGTGAGGAGGTAGAGTCTCAGCTTGTTTTTTGCAAAACACATCAGCAAAGTCCATATAGGCCTTAGGGAGACCGGTTACAGGGGGAACCACAGGGTCACGGCAGGGAGTACTGGGAACCGGTTTAAGGCAGTCCTTGAAACAAGAGATACCCCAGCTCTTGATCTCCCCTGTGGACCAATCCAGGGTTGGGGAATGGCGTTGGAGCCACGGTAGTCCAAGGAGAATTTCGGAAGTGCAATTGGGGAGGACCAAGAACTCAATTTTTTCTTGATGAGGTCCGATGCACATTAGAAGGGGCTCCGTGCGGTAACGTATGGTACAGTCCAATCTTTCATTGTTAACACAATTGATGTAGAGGGGCCTGGCGAGACTGGTTACCGGGATGTTGAACCTGTTGATGAGAGAGGCCAAAATAAAGTTTCCTGCAGATCCGGAATCCAAGAAGGCCATAGTAGAGAAGGAGAAGGTAGATGCAGATATCCGCACAGGCACAGTAAGATGTGGAGAAGCAGAGTAGACATCAAGGACTGTCTCACTTTTGTGCGGAGTCTGCGTGCGTCTTTCCAGGCGGGGAGGACGGATAGGACAATCCTTCAGGAAGTGTTCGGTACCGGCACAGTACAGGCAGAGATTCTCCATGCGGCGTCGTGTCCTCTCTTGAGGTGTCAGACGAGACAGGTCAACTTGCATAGCCTCCACGGCGGGAGGCACAGGAACGGATTGCAGAGGTCCAGAGGAGAGAGGAGCCGGGGAGAAAAAACGCCTCGTGCGAACAAAGTCCATATCCTGGCGGAGCTCCTGACGCCTTTCGGAAAAACGCATGTCAATGCGAGTGGCAAGATGAATGAGTTCATGTAGATTAGCAGGAATTTCTCGTGCGGCCAGAACATCTTTAATGTTGCTGGATAGGCCTTTTTTAAAGGTCGCGCAGAGGGCCTCATTATTCCAGGATAGTTCAGAAGCAAGAGTACGGAATTGTATGGCGTACTCGCCAACGGAAGAATTACCCTGGACCAGGTTCAGCAGGGCAGTCTCAGCAGAGGAGGCTCGGGCAGGTTCCTCAAAGACACTACAAAATTCCGAGAAGAAGGAGTGTACAGAGGCAGTGACGGGGTCATTGCGGTCCCAGAGCGGTGTGGCCCATGACAGAGCTTTTCCAGACAGAAGGCTGACTACGAAAGCCACCTTAGACCTTTCAGTAGGAAACTGGTCCGACATCATCTCCAAGTGCAGGGAACATTGTGAAAGAAAGCCACGGCAAAACTTAGAGTCCCCATCAAATTTATCCGGCAAGGATAGTCGTAGGCCTGAAGCGGCCACTCGCTGCGGAGGGGGTGCAGGAGCTGGCGGAGGAGATGATTGCTGAAGCTGTGGTAGTAGCTGCTGTAGCATCACGGTCAGTTGAGACAGCTGGTGGCCTTGTTGCGCTATCTGTTGTGACTGCTGGGCGACCACCGTGGTGAGGTCAGCGACAACTGGCAGAGGTACTTCAGCGGGATCCATGGCCGGATCTACTGTCACGATGCCGGCTGGCAGGAGGTGGATCCTCTGTGCCAGAGAGGGATTGGCGTGGACCGTGCTAGTGGACCGGTTCTAAGTCACTACTGGTATTCACCAGAGCCCGCCGCAAAGCGGGATGGTCTTGCTGCGGCGGTAGTGACCAGGTCGTATCCACTAGCAACGGCTCAACCTCTCTGACTGCTGAAGATAGGCGCGGTACAAGGGAGTAGACAGAAGCAAGGTCGGACGTAGCAGAAGGTCGGGGCAGGCAGCAAGGATCGTAGTCAGGGGCAACGGCAGGAGGTCGGAACACAGGCTAAGAACACACAAGGGAACGCTTTCACTAGGCACAAGGGCAACAAGATCCGGCGAGGGAGTGCAGGGGAAGTGAGGTATACATAGGGAGTGCACAGGTGAACACACTGATTAGACCCACTGCGCCAATCAGCAGCGCAGTGGCCCTTTAAATCGCAGAGACCCGGCGCGCGCGCCCTAGGGAGCGGGACCGCGCGCGCCGGGACAGGACCGACGGAGAGCGAGTCAGGTACGGGAGCCGGGGTGCGCACCGCGAGCGGGCGCCACCCGCATCGCGAATCGCATCCCGGCTGGGGGCGGTATCGCAGCGCACCCGGTCAGTAGATCTGACCGGGGCGCTGCAGCAGCGAGGATGCCGCGAGCGCTCCGGGGAGGAGCGGGGACCCGGAGCGCTCGGCGTAACACTAGTATTCAGTTGCTTATACAGGTTAATCACTTGATTGCTTAAACAGATGAATACAATGCCATTCTATTGCACTAATCCATTAAATTGTTGATTGACTATAGCAACCTGTACAAGTGGTCATTAATGGCAGCCAAAGTGGCCTAATAAAGGCCTCAAACTGCCATAACAATGGATTGACTTCCCAAGTCGCAAGTTCATGATCACTATATCATGTTCACGAACTGTGCACGCAACTGCTGTTTAAATTCTGCAGTCAGCATGAAGACTCAAATGAGCTTCTCAGTGTGTGTGTGCGCATAGTGGGGGTGGGGGGGGGGTAATTTATCATAGATTTTACCCTAGTTTTGTGGTGTACATTTGTCACACAGTTTGTCTCAGATGCTGTTTTGAGACTTTTCATTGCGACTTTTGCTTTAGAAGGTTTTTCAATAAGAACATACCAAGTTGTGATTTCAGTTGATATCATACAGTGGTCCGGAATTAATCTATCCCCAAAAAAAAGACCTTTATAGCTAGAGCGTGAAAACAATCAGCACCCACTTTTGTTTTGAGCTCATTTCTAGACTGAAGGAAATTCGTTGACTGTCTCTCTTCACATCACTGTAGATGGACCTCAAGGAGCTTTGAACTCCTGCGATTCCTCCCTTTCCTGGGACTTCATTCTCTCCTCTCTGAACGTTCACAGTTATTCTCGGAGACCGGTGCATTATATCTTTTTATCCTCCTTTGTGTTCCAATTCATGTTTTACCTCTCTAATGTCTTTATTTGTTTCTTAGCCTTTGTCTATGTCTTAGTCTTTCTCATCAGATACATCTTCTTTTTTGTGACATCTAATATTCGTTTTTATGCATTTTTTAACAAGACTCATTGCTTTCTAATGTTCTTATGTGAATTATTCTTACAGACTTGCTTCTGATATTGCTGATATCTGCTTTGTTTTGTGGATTATGCTGGAGTCACGTGACACACTGTATTCAGATGTAGCTGTGTAAAGGACTGCTGATACATGTATTATATAATCTTAAATGAAAAGCTATAATTTTACATGTGATGCAAATCTAGCTCTGCTACATCTGTAAGAGCAACTTTTCTTTCTGTATATGAAAAGTATTATTGCTGATCTTGAAGATATTTCTTGTATGATATCCGGCAGCAAAGTTTTTAAATGTTATTTGTGGCGAGGGTGTGATGAAAGGGTAGATGTTATCACTCTAGGGGCAGATGGCATTAACCCCTTGTATTTGTGATGCCAGGGCGTGGTTATCCTCTACACCACCCAAGGTATGCCCGCTGGTTCCCGGGCCAGGTGCGGGGCAAATAATCACTCCGATGCAAGGTTACGGAACAACGGCAGCTTTACTGAGGCAGACGAGTGTTATAGTCTCTACAGCTCAGTTAGGACCAAGGAGATGACCAGTCACTTTAGGAGACTTGCAGGCTCGCTGGGACTTGTAGTGGACTTCGCCTTAATTATGCAATCCCACACTGACTTTAGCAGACTTGACAGACTTGACTATGACTGACTAGACTTCTCACCTGTGGTTGCTTACCAGGTTTTGACTTTTACCTGAAGGGGTACACGGTTAATGGAAGCGTGGCTGCGTGGTTAGGCCTTGGTCTCCCTTAGGACACCAGACAATCTCAGGTCTTGACTGTACTGTTCCTCAGCTTAGACTGACTAGGCTAGCTCCTCCCTGGTATATAAGGGAGGAGCAATTTGGAGGACTCCCATATGTCACCCAAAAGTCATCTGGTAACTGACAGCTTCCCTGGTTACATGACTTAACATGACTTAAAGACATATTCACTTAATACAACACATTCAATCTTTAGATAACCATAGTGTGCCGAGAGTCCTGAGGAGAGTGGGGCCAGGGGACTGAAACTGAGTCCACCTGAAAGGACCAAACAGTGTACAGAAGGGCCACTTCTGTACTGGGCCACCGCATATTCTTTTACCAATAAGAAACTACGACTGGTTGCAGACCCACCCATGCAGGATCAATGGCATACAGATGTAAACTTGTGGAACATTGTGTTAAATACCTCAATAGAATACATCACATTCACCTTCTCCATATTTACTTACATTACATAATATGAATATAGCTCTAACTGATAACATTATGAGGTGGATAGATTAAAGGATATAAAAATGAACAGATACAGTATATGGGAAATGTACTGTATAATCAACATGGCATCAGCTCATATTCAGTATGAATTCTAACAAGTAAAGTGACAAATCCAGCCATGTTACATCCTTATATTAACCTCTTGGGGATGCCCGCTCCCACGATATAACGCATATCGGGTTGGTCCCAGCAGCTAACGGTAGCCGGGACCCGGGGATAATAGGGAGCGCCACCGATTGAGGTGATGTGCGCTATTAACCCTTTAGATGCGGCGATCAAAGTTGATCGCCGCATCTAAAATGTAAAAAAAAAGCATTTCTGGCAGCTTAGTCGGGCTGATCAGGACCAGTGCAGTGAAACCGCGGTGTTCCCATCAGCTAGGACGTAGCAGGAGGATCCCTTACCTGCCTCCGGTACGTCCAATCGGCAATTGCTCCAAGCCTGAGACCTGTTGACCGCCGATAACACTGATCAATGCAATGCTATGGCATACAACTGAACAGTCCTGGCAATCAATGTACTGCATGTTATAGCCCCCTATATTGTGGGTTTGTTGGTGCAGTTTTGTGGTGCTCTGTTGCAATACCATTGCTGTTTTGCCATAATTTTTAAAAATCATGGCAACACTGAGACACTGTGAAGTGTTGTTTTCTTTATGGAATCCAGGTAAAGAAGAAGAGACTTCCTTCCTCGAAACTTAACGTGTCTTGCTGGTCATTCTACAATATACCTCAGGGTTAAGCTCACATCTTTGCAGCCCTGCTTTAGCCTTCTAGAAGAGAGGGATACCTGTGGAGTTTATGAGCCCATGACCATACCAGCTGGGGCAACAAAAGTTCCAGACTGCCCACAGGTATTCTTCCCAGGGAAGCCAGGTGCTAGTAATGACACATGGTTGTGCAGGTCTGCTTCCGACACCAGATGCTTATCTAACTTCACTACATCATCCATAAAAGACTCTTCCCCTCCATCCTTTCACCTGATGTGTCTGGACGAGAGAAGTCACACAGTTGATCTACTTCAAACAGCAAACTTAAAGGGGTACTTCACTTCATCCCCTATCCAAAGGATAGGGGATAAGATGTCTGATCGCAGGGGTCCCACTGTTGGGGACCCCCACGATATCCCTGCTGCACCCGGCGTTCATTTAGAGTGTCGGGTGCAGCGCCGAAGGCTCATGACGTCATAGCCGTGGCCCGCCCATGTTGTCACAGCCACGCCCACTCAATGCAAGTCTATGGGAGGGGGCGTGATGGCAATCACGCCCCCTCCCATATATTTGCATTGAGGGGGCATGGCTGTGACATCACCAGCGGGCCGTGGCCGTGACGTCACGAGCCTCTGCCCCGCATCGCCAGTCATCCACCAGTCATACTTATGAAGCACCAGTACAGTCTGCCTAAGCACTGCTTGATCTGTGACGTTTCAACTCGCTGGAATTCTACCTTGCATATGTTGGACCATCTGTAGAAGCAGTGTAAAGTGCTAAATGATAACATCATGCACCATGCCACCATAACTGGGAGCATGACTTTTTAAGCTCAGGCAGCTCTTAGGGAGGCCTTCTCAGGACCTTTGATGAGTTCACCATGTTTGTGGGACAACAACAGCATAATTGAAGTCCTCTTCCTGATATTTACTGTCTATTGGAGCAAACATTCATAATGATGCAACAGGTAGTGGAGGAAGTACAGCTTCCACATCTTATTCGCCACCTCAGGGACCAGCATGGATGACATCACATGCAGGAGAAAGTAGTAGTGGATAAGTAGCTCGGACAGTGACAAGGTTCAGCTCTTGCTTGGATGCCTGAAGAATTTTCGGAATGCTACAATCTGCTAAACCAAGTGCAAAATGTTCCACATACACCAACTCCTCAAAGCATGCATCCTGCAACACTGCTAACAATTGGCCCCCATTGAAGGAAAGGAGATATAAGGTTTTTGTTGATAATTAAAGAGGTACTCCCGTGGAGAACTTTTTTTTTTATCAACTGGTGCCAGAAAGTTAAACAGATTTGTAAATTAAGGGAAAAAAGGGGAGGTACCAAATGCCTCTAGACTAATACCATACAATGGTACATGATGATGGAATTACAGAAAAAATAAATCGGACTGTGCTTCACTTTAAATGATGTACAAATTTAATATAAATTAATATAAAATATTACAAATAAGACATAAAATAAATATGCAAATCTAATACATAAATGCCTCCTACCACAGGGCCCAGGAGGCATTTATGTATTAGATTTGCATATTTATTTTATGTCTTATTTGTAATATTTTATATTAATTTCTATTAAATTTGTACATCATTTAAAGTGAAGCACAGTCCGATTTATTTTTTCTGTAATTCCATCATCATGTACCATTGTATGGTATTAGTCTAGAGGCATTTGGTACCTCCCCTTTTTTCCCTTATATATTATTTTGTACTAGTATTTTTTTTTGGTGTAAATACTTTCCATTTAGCCTCGATTAATTTATATTGTGAGCTGCACATACCCTATTTTTTAGATTTGTAAATTACTTCTATTAAAAAATCTTAATCCTTCCAGTACTTTTTAGGGGTATATACTACAGAAGAAATGCTTTTCTTTTTGGATTTCTCTGATGTCACGACCACAGTGCTCTCTGCTGACCTCTGCTGTCCATTTTTGGAACTGTCCAGAGCAGGAGAAAATCCCCATAGCAAACATATGCTGCTCTGGACAGTTCCTAAAATGGACAGCAGAGGTCAGCAGAGTGCACTGTGGTCCTGGCATCAAAGAAATCCAAAAAGAAAAGCATTTCCTCTGTAGTATACAGCCCATAAAATGTATTGGAAGGATTAAGATTTTTTAATAGAAGTAATTTACAAATCTATAAGGGAAAAAAAGGGGGGGTACCAAATGCCTCTAGACTAATACCATAAAATGGTACATGATGATGGAATTACAGAAAAAATAAATCGGACTGTGCTTCACTTTAAATGATGTACAAATTTAATATAAATTAATATAAAATATTACAAATGAGACATAAAATAAATAATACAAATCTAATACATAAATGCCTCCTACCACAGGGCCCTTGTGGGGAGGTATGATATTTGAATACAAAGCATATATTAAAATTTTTTTAAATATAGCATGTGAATTATGTTCTACCGCTATCCCAATATATTTCAAACCGACATAGTGTACTTTTGTGCGGTACACTCCATTCTCATGTGATTTAGAACAGTTCACAAAGTGATATAGTTACCAACTCCTAAGGGTAGTTTTGGCTGGACGTCCGAGAGATGGATATATGGGGGCTGTATCCAGCGCTAGCGTGCGCTTACGGTGACGGGCCCGGATGCCACAGGCCAAAAAAGGTCACCGGTCACGGAGTAATTGCAGGCTCGATGGCAGATGTAGTGGAGGCTGTGTCCAGCTCTGGCATGCGCTTGCGGTGACGGGCCCGGTTGCCGCAGGCCGAGGAGAAGTCACCGGTCACGGAGTGGCTCCGGAGGTGGAAATGTACTCGGAGATAGATGGATCTTGCTCCGGAAACAAGGAAAGGAAAGCCTCGTGGAAGATCTCTCGGCGATTTAATTTACAAATCTGTTTAACTTTCTGGCACCAGTTGATTTAAAAAAAAAGTTTTCCACGGGAGTACCCCTTTAATACGATACAACAGCAGTGGTTTATGTCTTTTACTCGTCAAAACAAAATGGAGACAGAGAAAGAGAACCAAAGAGATATTTACATAAAAGACAAACAAGATAATAACTGACACTGCTAAACTACTTAAGAAACTCTCAGCTACAGAGCCATCTAGTGGCACCAGACATACATAACAGGAAATAACAACAGACAATACATAACAAGTCCAGAATTATGTACTAGTTCAGTAAAATATAGGAGTGTGTTTAGGACACATCTCCTTTGCTTGCCTCAGCAGGAAGAATGAGTTATATACAATCGGTGTGTATAGTGTTTTGCTGAGGGCGGTCATAGGAAACGGCTGTGAACTCTATAGAAAGACATTAGAAGCACAACAGGGAATTGTTTTTCTGGTTCCATGGTTGATCTAATTTCTGTTACTGGAAAGAGAGAAATAAAGTTTCTGTAGAAGAGACGTCTCCGTAGTGTTTCTGGGAAACATGAGACATCCATGTAACATCAAAGCTGCATGACCACACAGATGAAGGGCCTACGAGAAGATTTCCCAACACTGCCAAAAAGCATAGATCATAACTGGAGGCCAGACTAGAGACACAGGTTTTATTACAGGAAAAGTGCAGTGAGTTGAAAGGTAGACAATGTAATGTCCATGTTATTACAATTCTAAACAGTTATAACATAGTTATCTTACACTTTAGTACAGTATGAAGGAAGACTCTTAAATTAACAAGAAATCAAATGAAAGCAAACCACAAATATAGATCCTTCATTTGTTTTGAATTCTGATCAGGCATTTCTCTGTTATTCTTCCTTCTGGGAAAACAGTGTGACAACCTATATGGATGCCATTATAGCTACCATATGGACTGTTACACAGCTTTTCCAGAGTCTATTTCAGCTATATAGATGTCTTCATATGCAGTGTTACAGGAGTGGAAGATATATAACTATTGAATATAACTAGACACATATGCCCACCAGAATTCTGAAAAAGATGGGTGGAGACCCCCACGTGAGCTGTAATGGCAGTAATGGCACTTCTTACCCTATTGCAATATCGGCAAAAAAAAAAAAAAAGATTTTGGATTGGCGCATTCAAAAAGTAAAAGCCTGGGGACCCAAACCCTCTATAGAATTCCAACCCCTACTGAGTCTACTTAAGCCCCCCACATGGACACAGTCTGCCACTCGGACAACCCTGGCATTAACCCAGCGGCTGCTGGATTGCATCCCCCAGGAAAGCACTGTCCTCTTACCCCTGCTACTCCACACACAGGGCCTCAGCTCCTGGCCTCAGCACCCAGTCACTCTGCCTCAAATGGTCCCACTGTGTACCAGCAGGGAATCCCAGAGTTCTGATCAGCCTCTACATATGGACTGTGCCTCACCCCACTCAGGAAGGGACTCCTCTGGCAGTACTGATGTCCATGATTGTAAAAAAAAAATATTTAAAACTCCAGCTAAAATGCGTCTGAGAACTAAGACCTATGCAGAGCATTCTTCCTCTGATGACTCAAGGAGATCCCCCCGAGATAGAGGTACTGGGTCACGTACCCCTACCAATGACCTGTACCAAAACAGCGGGCCTGTTGTGAGGGGTCCATCCCTCAGTGCCACCCCACCAACACTCCCTAGTCCAGAAGCGGCTGCTGACACCCTCAAACACCACCCAGAACTGCAAGCCCTGCTTGCCCTGTTGCCCACAAAAATGGACATGCTATCCTTAGCGGCTGATATGAAAAAATCCTGGCGACAAGACTTAGCTCCGGTCCAGCAGGAAGTGACCAAATTGACTACTCGAGTGTCGGAGCTGGAAACTTTTAGCTCGGCTGTATCTGCTGAAGTCCATACCCTGAGGGCGGCCACTACATCTATTATGCATCACCAATCTCAGATCATTGATCACATTGACGACATGGACAACCGTAACAGATGTAATAACCTACGTATCAAGGGACTTCCAGAGAGCGTGGGCCCTCAAGACCTGGCGCCAACCTTACAGCACATATTCAATGACTTCTTGCAAAGACCTAAAGACTCCAAGCTGGAACTAGACAGAGCTCACAGGGCTCTGAAAGCAAAGAGCCCTGACCTCTCTAAACCCAGAGACGTGATCTGTCCATCATTACCTCCTGAAAGAGGATATTATGCGAAAGGCCCGCAATACCAAAAGTTTGAAATTCCAAGGGACTGATATCCATCTCTTTCCAGACCTGTCCCTCCGCACGCTCCGTCTTAGGGCAACACTGAAACCCCTCCTGACGATGCTCCAGAAAGCAAAGATCCTGTACAGATGGGGGTACCTGTTTTCTCTCACGGCACGTCACAGATCTACGGTTGGACTGTTGCGGAGACCTGAGGATCTGCCGGAATTCCTAGAAACTTTTAGGTTACCTCTTGTGTCTCTGCCTGACTGGGAACGACTCTATTCTCCGACGACTCTTTCAGCTAGACATCCAGTTGATATCCGACGACAAGAGAGAAAATCCAGAGATGATGTGCCTGACCCTGTACCAAGGAGACTTGGCCACAAAACCAGAAATGCTGTGGCTGTGGATTAAGTGGTTTCTCCTATTTATTCTACGCTTTATATAGTGTATTGCGGCTCTGTGCCCTGACCCCTACTCTGGTAGAGCCTCCCTGACTTGTTCTAAGGACCTTAGTTGTGACCCTTTCTACGCCACCTAGTTCTAGCTCTTAAGCTGTACGGGCCGTCCCTCGCTCACTTCTCCCCCCCCCCCTTGTGTTCCTTGCCTTTCCATGTTCCTATGCATTGTTGGTGTAACTCTCTCCCACCAGATGTTTTACTGGTTGTTAATGATTTCCGCCTCCCATTACTTGTTGTCTCATTAGGTTCCTGACCTATTTTGGTTCATTTAGTCCTATTTGTTTCCGTTGCTCTTCCCACCATACAGTGGAAGGGTTCATTTTATGTGCCACGTGGCCCTAGGACCCCTTATTGTTCCTTCTCTGAGTTGGTTGGTTTCTGGTGTTCCTCTGACGCTACCCCACTAGCCTGGCACTCGGACTGGCTCTGTTGGTGCCTTCATTGGCCCTTATGACCTACCTCTTTAGCACCCTCGCGCTCATAATCTTATGGGTGCTGTTCCTCATACTGACCTGTCCTCTAATTTCTTCTTTTCTATACCCTTTTGTTTCTCGCAGGTGGTGCTCAAGACTATTCCGATGCTGCAGGTGTGGGCGTGCGAGGGTGAGACTCTGGACCGGTGGTAAGTCCTCTAATTTCCACATCTTCATCAATGGCGGCTGACATTAATGTGACGTCTCTCAATATCAAAGGGTTTAACACGCCCAAGAAACGGTCCCAAATATTAGACTCCTTCCATAAATCCCGCACCCACATCCTCGCCCTACAGGAAACACACTTTATGGAAGGCCATATCCCCGCTATACCTACAAGATACTACCCTAAGTGGATACACAGTGCCAACCCGGAAGGTAGAACCAAGGGAGTTTCTCTAGCCTTCCATAGATCCTTGCCAATTAACATACTGGACACCACAACTGACTCTGAGGCCAGATATGTTTTTGTGAATTGTGAAATCTTAAACCAAACTTTTACCATAGCATCAGTTTACGCCCCCAACCACAACCAAGTGCCCTTCCTAATACGAACCCAAAATAAACTAACTGCTTTTGCATCTGGACAGATCATTCTCTGTGGTGAATTCAATCTCCCGTTGTCCCCGCTGCTCGATATGTCCTCAGGCCACTCCACTCTAACATTCCGTAACTTACGTGCCTTGCATTCCAAACTGCATTCACTACAGCTGAGCGATACCTGGCGTGCACTCCATCCTAATGGTCGAGACTATACTTTCTACTCACACCCTCGTAACCCTCAACCCTCGCTTTCACACTCCTCCATAGGCTCCATCACTCTGTCGGACCACGCCCCTGTTTCCATGTCCTTCTCCCTTCCCTCCTTTCCCAAGCCCCAGGCTACTTGGAAGTTAGATGAAACTCTGCTGCTGGATCCCTTGTGTCTCAAGGACCTGCAGGAAACTATTGTTCATTTCCAATCAGACCACTGCTCAGATGGTTCTTCCCCATTATTTAAATGGGAGACCCTGAAATGTGTTTTGAGAGGCATCCTTATGAAGCATGGGGCGAGGTTAACGAGGGAAAAATCGGCCAAACTTACCTTCCTCTAATCCGAACTCCACTCCCTAGAGCATAAACACAAGAGATCCCAGTACGAGAGCACCCTACGTGATGTAATTCGCATTCGACAGGAGCTGCTGTCCTTGCTGAACGTGAAGCACCGATATTATAGACAGTTAACGGGTAGGGTCTTCTACGAATGGGGTAATAAATCGGGTAAGCTCCTGGCTAGAGCACTACAGGAAAAAAGGTCCTTTCGATTTGTTCCCGCCATTCGCAATTCCGCCAACTCGATCACCCACCTCACCCCTGATATTCTGCAAGCCTTTCGCCAATACTACTCCGCTCTCTACCATTTACCCTCCCCGGGCGCTACACCTTCTGCCAATTCTACCCTTCCATCTCTCCGTACATACATAGATTCCACGGCTTTGCCGACTCTCTCTGATGGGGATGTGTCCATGCTTGAGGAGCCGTTCTCGCTGGAGGAACTTGGCATGAATGGCAAAATTTAATAAACTACTCCTCATGGAACTGTCCCAGACACTTCTCTCGGCCATTAATGATGTTTCTGAGACCTCTCCTCCACCCCAATCCTTCCTACGGATCCTACATCACCGTGATTCCAAAAGAGGGTAAGGACCCGATGCTGTGCCAGAGTTACAGGCCGATCTCCCTACTCAACACGGACACAAAGCTTTTTGCGAAGCTAATAGCAAACAGACTGGCCCCACTCATGCCCGACCTGATACACGTTGACCAGGTTGGTTTCATCCGTGGACGTGAAGCCAGAGACAACACGCTCAGAACTTTCTATGTCATCCGTCATGCTCAAAAAACGAAAACACCGCTTTTCCTCTTATCCCTAGATGCAAAGAGGGCCTTTGACCGCGTTGATTGGGGATTTCTGAGGGCTACTCTGGCACAGATTGGACTAGGCCCACAGATTGGACTAGGCCTCAAGCCCAAGTTAAGATAAACGGCCAGCTATCCCCTCCTTTCAGCATTTGTAATGGAACGAGACAGGGCTGCCCCTTGTCCCCCCTACTCTTCGTACTATGCATGGAGCACCTCCTGATTGCCATTCGACAAAACCCTGACATTAGGGGTATAGGGTCTGACTCTTGCCATCACAAATGCTCGGCCTTCGCCGATGACTTGCTGCTCTTCGTGACCTCCCCACTTACCTCCCTCCCTTCCCTTCTTTCCACGATTCATACCTTTGCGAGATACTCTAATTATAAACTTAACTCCACCAAAAGTGAGGCACTGAATATTTCACTCCCAACGGCCATGGTAGAGCAGCTGAAAGGTAACTACCCCTACAAGTGGTGTGATGACTCCCTCAAATACTTAGGGATCAGAGTCCCTTGTAAATTAGATGATACCTTCCCGCTCAACTTCCCCCCCCTACTCCAGACCATCAAATCTGACCTGACCAAGTGGGAGAAAAAGGATTTCTCCTGGTTGGGGCGCATTAATGTAATTAAAATGAATATACTGCCCCGACTTCTCTACCTCTTCTCTGGTCTCCCTGCCGGCCCACCCAAGTCTTTCTTCAAAAAGTTGACTACACTTCATTCTACTTTTGTGTGGGCGGGTGGGCGACCTCGGGTGGCGAGACATGTTCTGTCCAGATGCAAACCGGAAGATGGACTGGGCCTGCCTGATTGCCAATTCTACTACATTGCTGCAGTTCTCTCCCGGGTCCTGGACTGCTGCCAGGTGCCTGTTACTAAACAATGGATTTCCATAGAATCCACCACCTCACATCTCCACCCGAAAAACCGTCAACTGTCTAATGCTATCCTGACCGGATTACCCCCAGTTACGGCCTCCATAGCTAAGACCCATTGCACCCTCTTGCCTGATTCCCTCCTATTCCAGTCAGATGGTCCTCTTACCCCTGTGTTTGGCAACCGGATGTTCCCACCAGCCCTTAGGACGGCTAATTTTTTGGGTTGCTCTAGAACTGTAGGTACTTCTCTCTTACATTTTTTTAGCTCCCTCGGGTCTTAGACCTTTAAATGACCTGGTGGCTGGTGCCTCACCCACACCCTTGGCTAGTTTTCAATATGAGCAACAACGAACATCTAAAACATCTATATCTAGCAAGGCTCAAATGACTAACTATAAAGTATTGACGAGATGGTACAGGGTTCCTGCCCTGCTATCACATATTTATCCCACTGTCCCGGATGTTTGTTGGAGATGTGGGGAGCAGGGAGGTACCATGACTCACATTTGGCTCAACAGCCCAAAACTACTTCCCTTCTGGAAACAGATAGTAGACCTATTCTTTAAACTGACCAAGGTCAGTCTGGCGCTAGACCCTGCTCCCCTCCTCCTATCCATCCTCCGCCCCTCGGTCCCCAAGTGCAGTGCCCGCTTGATCGGATTCATGACCCTGGCCGCCAGGTCAGTCATCCCCCAAAAATGGAAAACCACCTCTCCACCCTCCTTCTCTGACTACCTACAGGAACTATTCCGTATCCATAGAATGGAGGAGCTCTTGGCGGACTCAGCCCGACGCTTATCGAAATATTATCAGATATGGGGTCCCTGGACCTCTTTTGTGTCCTCCCCAGACTATAGAACACTGCACATTTCCAACATGTCCTCCTTATTGGCTATATGGCCCTTTCTCGTGCATGTAGCCCGCCCAGTACTGTCAAGCCGCTAACCGGATGGAGTCTTGCCCGCGCCCGTGACCACTGAAGGTACGCCACCTGCCTTTCTATTTCCTCTGCACCTTAGCACATCTGGCTTGTCATACCATTTTCTTGACTATAGATAATTGTTTCAGTTGATGTGACCAAATACATACTCAATGTTATGTTTGTATAACCTGTTGTAAAACTTTAATAAAATCTTTAATTTAAAAAAAAAAAAAAAGAATTCCAACCCTTAAAATATAACTTAAAGTGTGCTAATGAAATAAGAACAATGGATGCTCTTTTCTTTCTGAAAAGGTTGTTGTTACTGCAAATCACTGTCATATTTTTTAATACAGCAGTAGTGTGTGGTGATATTTGGAGTTTTGCAGGCTCCGATTCATTCTTGGCAGATATTGCGAATCAAGGGCTTATGTCCAGATATGATAGAATATATATAACATCTAACAACCACATACAACTGCTTTTCATTATAAGGGTACGTTCGCACTTACGCAGATTTGATGCACAAGATTTTTTGCAGCAGATTTCAATGTAAACTAAATGACTGAGCACAGCTTCTAATCGGCAGTTACAAATCCTGCTCATCAAATCTGCGCAGGATCCTGTACGTGTGAACGTACCCTAAATCTTTTGGACCATTTGCACGCTTCTGATTTTATTAGCAGACTTTACCAAAAGTTATATTTGGGGGATGGGAATTATGTAAAGGTTTTCTTTTTTGCCCTTTTTTATATTTTAGATATTTGGAATTGTTTTAGCCCCTAACCCACCTTATAGGGGTGTTTCATTTTTATTTTTTTATTTTAATATACAGGCTTATTAGCAAAAACCGTCTGATAGATGGCGTCCATCAATAAGCTGGGGCTTAGCTCCCCAAAACAACTATGGCTAACTTGACCATTATTACCTTGGTACCTACCACCACTGGGTACTGGGAAGATCCTGTAACAGGCGCAGAGCCTATAAAAATGCAGGCAATCCATAAGCTATGGAATAAGCATTAGCCTGCAAATATTTGCCTACACAGCCTCTTTATACATGCTGTCCAGCTGCATCTGGCGAAATCATGGTGTTCGACTTTGGTAAAAAAAAAAAAAATGTCTGCCTTGTGTTTGGCTTTGGAGCTCCTTCCACTCTTGTTAATAAAACTGTAATACACATAACCTATGGAGAGATATGTGGTAAGCACTAGAGAGCATGATGAGGGTTATGTTGGATATGTAAGTCCTTGATGAATACCCCATGGCAGAATAGTACTAACCCAATGTTCCTTTATGGGCACTTGGAAAAGAACAAATACAGAGAATAAGATGTAGCAGGGGCGGACACAGACAACAGAGGGCCCCTGTGCAAAGAATATGCCTGCCCCCCCCCCCCCCCCCAGGTAATATGTTTGCTAGGTAAGCAGGTAGTACGTTTGCAAGTAGTAAATTAGGTAAGTAGAACATTCTCTAAGTAGGTAGGCAAGTAGTAAGTTTGCAAGTTATTTAGGCAGGTAGTAAGTTCAGTTGGTAGAAAGGCAAGTAAAAGGTTTGCCGCTAGGTAGGTAGGTTACCGTATATACTCGAGTATAAGCCGACCCCAATATAAACCGAGGCCCCTAATTTCACCCCAAAATCCCAGGAAAAGTTATTGACTCGAGTATAAGCCTAGGGTGGGAAATACATAATTCCCCCTGTCATCATCCAGACCCCCGTCATTAACACCCTCACCATCATCACCCTGTCATCATCCCCCCTTCATCATCCCCCCTTCATCATCACCGCCTGTCATCATCCCCCCTTCATCATCCCACACCATCCTTCATCATCCCCTTGTCATCATCCCACACCCCCCCTTCATCATCCCCTTGTCATCATCCCCACCCCCCTTCATCATCCCCTTGTCATCATCCCACACACCCCCTTCATCATCCCCTTGTCATCATCCCCTTGTCATCATCCCCTTGTCATCATCCTCTTGTCATCATCCTCTTGTCATCATCCCACACCCCCCCTTCATCATCCCCCTGTCATCATCCCACACACCCCCCCTTCATCATCCCCTTGTCATAATCCCACCCCCCCTTCATCATCACCACATGTCATCATCATCACCACTTGTCAATGTCTGATACAGTGGTCTTCAACCTGCGGACCTCCAGATGTTTCAAAACTACAACTCCCAGCAAGCCCGGGCAGCCATCGGCTGTCCGGGCTTGCTGGGAGTTGCAGTTTTGAAACCTCTGGAGGTCCGCAGGTTGAAGACCACTGCGGCCTTCGACATCATTCAGCCCCCTCTCACCCCCTTTAGTTCTGTACTCACCTCCGCTCGGCGCTGGTCCGGTGCTGCAGGACTGTCCGGTGGGGAGGTTGTCCGGTGGGATAGTGGTTCCGGGCTGCCATCTTCACCCGGGGGGCCTCTTCTCCGCGCTTCGGGCCCGGAATAGAGGCGTTGCCTTGACGATGACGCAGAGGGACGTTGGTAATGAACGTACCTCTGCGTCGTCGTCAAGGCAACGTGACTATTCCGGGCCCGAAGCGCGGAGAAGAGGCCCCCCCCGATGAAGATGGCAGCCCGGAACCACTATCCCACCGGACGACCTCCCCACCGGACAGTCCTGCAGCACCGGACCAGCGCCGAGCGGAGATGAGTACAGAACTAAAGGGGGTGAGAGGGGCTGGATGATGTCGAAGGCCACAGTGGTCTTCAACCTGCGGACCTCCAGAGGTTTCAAAACTACAACTCCCAGCAAGCCCGGACAGCCGATGGCTGCCCGGGCTTGCTGGGAGTTGTAGTTTTGAAACCTCTGGAGGTCCGCAGGTTGAAGACCACTGAGGGCGGAGAGTTCACTCGAATATAAGCCGAGGAGGGTGTTTTCAGCACGAAAAATCGTGCTGAAAAACTCGGCTTATACTCAAGTATATACGGTATACGTTTGTTAGGTAGGCAGCAAAAGCATTTGCTAGGTAGGTAATATGTTTGGTTGGTAGGTAGGCAGGTATATGTTTGGTTGGTAGGTGGGTGGCCACATTACATTTGGTAGGTAGGCCCTTAGTCCAGTGTTTTCCAAACAGGCTTTGGCTGTTTGGGCATGCTGGGAGTTGTAGTTTTGCACCAGCTGGAGGCACTCAGGTTGGGAAACACTGGACTAAGGGCCCAACTACCCACCAAAATGCCACCTTCTGCTGCAAAACTCTAACTTCCAGCTTAAGACTGTCCGAGCATGCTGGGAGTTGCTGTTGCAAAAATACAACTCCCAGCATGCCCGGACAGTCTTAAGCTGGGAGTTAGAGTTTTTCAACAGCTGGAGGCACCCAGGTTGGAAAACAATGGACTAAGGACCTACCTTCCAAACCTGAGTGTCTCCAGCTGTTGCAGAACTATAACTCCCAGCATGCCTGGACAGCTAAAGACTGTCAGGGGAATGCTGGGAGTTGTAGTTTTGCAACAGCTGGAAGTCCCCAGGTTGGAAAATACTGACTAAGGCAGTGTTTTCAAAACAGTGTCTCTCCAGGTGGTCCAAAACTACAACTCCCAGCATTCCCGGACAGTCTCTAGCTGTCAAGGCATGCTGGAAGTTATAGTTTTGCAACAGCTGGAGGCACACTGATTTGTAAACACTGGTGTAACACTGGAGGCACACTGATTTGTAAAACTGGTGCTGAAACAATGATGACACTGAGCGCAGCGTGATTCACTGACCTGCAGGAAAAGCAGAAGGCGGCGAACAGAGAACGGGACACCAATATTGGAGCAACGGGGGAGAATAGACAGTTGAGTTAGTTTCTTTTGGAATAATTTTCATCCCTGGCACAGTGGATAAAACTAAAATAAAATACTAAAAAAGCCAGCAAGTAGAAGTAAAACGTCCGTCTTTATTCAGGGTTCTTCCTTAAAAGCCTTCACGGTGGCAGACAAACCGTGAACATATCAAAAATATGAAATATTGCACAAACAGAGGGGGGTCCCAAGCATGGCTGACGCGTTTCTGATCTATCGATCCTTACTCATAGCCTGTAGATCCTCAAATGAGGCACCCTTATATACTCCAGGGCATATTCCCCATTCCCACAGGAAGGGGAGGGACAGGTCCACATCACATGTGCACGTGATTAAAACAAAAACATGGGACCAAACACAGATAAATTAATCGGAGACATATCAGTAATGTAATATTAAATCTGTTTTGCTATTTAGACCATGGGGTTGAATGCAATTCAAAAGATGAATCCACATGATTTCCCTATTGTGGAGGGATCGAATATGGTCACCTCCCCTTTTATTTAGCTTCACCTTCTCAATGCCTGAGAACCTGAGGGAAGTGGTGTCTGAATTATGACATATTAGAAAATGTTTAGATATGTTAGAAATGTTCGAGCTTAACCTCTTCAGGACATAGGGCGTATGGATACGCCCTGAATCCCGAGTCCTTAAGGACCGAGGGCGTATCCATACGCCCGTGGGAATTCCGGCCCCCACCGCTAGCCGGTTGGGGACCGGAGCCGGATGCCTGCTGAAATCGTTCAGCAGGCATCCCGGCATATCGCCCAGGGGGGTCATTATGCCCCCCCATGTCGGCGATCGCCGCAGATCGCTGGACAATTCAGTCCAGCGATCTGCGGCGATTCCGGGTCAATCGGGTCTCCAGTGACCCGATGACCCGGAATTACTGGCTGTTCGGGGCCGTCAGAGACGGCCCCGAACAGCCAGAGCCTGCAGGGGTGAGGTGGCACTGGTGCCACCTCACGATCGCCCTGATTCGTCGGCCGGATTACCGGCCGACCAATCAGGGCGCCTGCTGCGGGTGTCACTCCCGCACCCGCTCCGCCCCTCTTCCGGAGGACGTGAGCGGGTGCGGGACGTGCACCCCGGGTGCTGGGGACCCCGATCCCCGGCGCCCCTGTTGGGATCGGGGCCCCAGGAGCAGCTGCGGCGGCGGGACTGACCTGCAGCGTCTGGATCGTTGGAGGTGAGTGACAGCCTCCTGCTGTTGCTTAGCAACAGCTCCCAGCATGCAAAAAGGGCATGCTGGGAGCTGTAGTTATGCAACAGCAGGAGGCAGACCACCACAACTCCCAGCATTCCCTTATGGGCATGCTGGGACTTATGGTTTTGCAACAGCTGGAGGCACATTCTTTCTATGGAAAAGTGTACCTTCAGCTGTTGTCTAACTACAACTCCCAGCTTGCACAAACAGCTAAAGTGCATGCTGGGAGTTGTAGTGGTGCATCTGCTGGTTGCATAACTACAACTCCCAGCATGCCCGTTGGCTGTCGGTGACTGCTGAGAGTTGTAGTTTTGCAACAGCTGAAGGCACACTGGTTGTGAAACTCAGAGTTTTTTTTTACCTAACTCAGTGTTTCACGACCGGTGTGCCTCCAGCTGTTGCAAACTACAACTCTCAGCAGTCACCGTACACCATGCACCGTACATGCTGGGAGTTGTAGTTTTGCAACAGCTGGAGGCACACTGGTTGCGAAACACTGAGTTAGGTCACAAACTCAGTGATACATAACCAGTGTGCCTACAGTTGTTGCAAAACTGCAACTCTCAGCAGTCACCGACAGCCAACGGGCATGCTGGGAGTTGTAGTTATGCAACAGCTGGATGTCCCCCCCCCAATGTGAATGTACAGGGCACACTCACATGGGCGGAGGATTACAGTAAGTATCTGGCTGCAAATTTGAGCTGCCGCAAACTTTCTGCTGCAGCTCAAATTGCCAGCGAGAAACTACTGTGAACCCCCGCCCGTGTGACTGTACCCTAAAAACACTACACTACACTACCACAAAAAATAAAATAAAAAGTAAAAAACACTACATATACACATACCCCTACACAGCCCCCCTCCCCAATAAAAATGAAAAACGTCTGGTACGCCACTGTTTCCAGAACGGAGCCTCCAGCTGTTGCAAAACAACTCCCAGTATTGTCGGACAGCCGTTGACTGTCCAGGCATGCTGGGAGTTTTGCAACAGCTGGAGGCACCCTGTTTGGGAATCACTGGCGTAGAATACCCCTATGTCCACCCCTATGCAATCCCTAATTTAGGCCTCAAATGCGCATGGCGGTCTCTCACTTTGGAGCCCTGTCGTATTTCAAGGCAACAGTTTAGGGTCACATATGGGGTATCGCCGTACTCGGGAGAAATTGTGTTACAAATTTTGGGGGGTATTTTCTGCTTTTACCCTTTTTAAAAATGTAAAATTTTTGGGAAAACAAGCATTTTAGGTAAAAAAAAATTATTTTTTTTACATATGCAAAAGTCGTGAAACACCTGTGGGGTATAAAGGTTCACTTAACCCCTTGTTACGTTCCCCGAGGGGTCTAGTTTCCAAAATGGTATGCCATGTGGGGTTTTTTTTGCTATCCTGGCACCATAGGGGCTTCCTAAATGCGGCATGCCCCCAGAGAAAAATTTGCGTTCAAAAAGCCAAATGTGACTCCTTCTCTTCCGAGACCTGTAGTGCGCCAGCAGAGCACTTTTCACCCCCATATGGGGTGTTTTCTGAATCGGGAGAAATTGGGCTTAAAATTTTTAGGGGTATTTTCTGCTATTACCCTTTTTAAAAATACAATTTTTTTGGGAAAACAAGCATTTTAGGTAAAATTTTTTTTTTTTTTTTTACATTTGCAAAAGTCGTGAAACACCTGTGGGGTATTAAGGTTCACTTTATCCCATGTTACATTCCCCGAGGGGTCTAGTTTCCAAAATGGTATGCCATGTGTTTTTTTTTTTGCTGTTCTGGCACCATAAGGGCTTCCTAAAGGTAACATGCCCCCCCAAAAACCATTTCAGAAAAACGTACTCTCCAAAATCTCCTTGTCGCTCCTTCCCTTCTGAGCCCTCTACTGCGTCCGCCGAACACTTTACATAGACATATGAGGTATGTGCTTACTCGAGAGAAATTGGGCTACAAATACAAGTAAAAATTTTGTCCTTTTATCCCTTGTAAAAATTCAAAAATTGGGTCTACAAGAACATGTGAGTGTAAAAAATGAAGATTGTGAATTTTCTCCTTCACTTTGCTGCTATTCGTGTGAAACACCTAAAGGGTTAAAACGCTGACTGAATGTCATTTTGAATACTTTGGGGGGTGTAGTTTTTATAATGGGGTCATTTATGGGGTATTTCTAATATGAAGACCCTTCAAATCCACTTCAAACCTGAACTGGTCCCTGAAAAATACTGAGTTTGAAAATTTTGTCAAAAATTGCTGCTGACCGTTGAAGCCCTCTGGTGTCTTCCAAAAGTAAAAACACGTCAATTTTATGATGCAAACATAAAGTAGACATATTGTATATGTGAACCAAAAAAAAATGTATTCGTAATATCCATTTTCCTTACAAGCAGAGAGCTTCAAAGTTAGAAAAATGCTAAATTTTCAAATTTTTCATCAAATTTACGTATTTTTCACCAAGAAAGGATGCAAGTATCGACAAAAATTTACCACTATGTTAAAGTAGAATATGTCACGAAAAAACAATCTCGGAATCAGAATGATAACTAAAAGCATTCCAGAGTTATTAATGTTTAAAGTGACAGTGGTCAGATGTGCAAAAAACGCTCCGGTCCTTAAGGCCAAAATGGGCTCCGTCCTGAAGGGGTTAAAGGGCCAGCAGCATGTCTAATGTGCTCTTGCATGCCTTTTTTAAGGGACCTTTTGGTGGAACCCACATATGTTAAGTGACATTGTGTGCACTTGATTTTATATAAAACAAAAGTGCTATCACAGTTTATAAAGTTGTGAATGACATGGCATTTGCCATCCACCGTACCTTCTATTTTCTGGCATTTTTCGGCAAAGGGACATACCGCACTTGTGGAAGCCCTTGGTGCTAATCCACTGGGTGGTAACACTAGCCGTGTCTAGTGTTGCTCGCGAATATTCGCAATTCGAATATTATTCGCGAATATCGCATATTCGCGAATTCGCGAATTTCGCGAATATAGCGTTATATATTCGTAATTACGAATATTCGTTTTTTTTATTTTTATTTTTTCACAGTACACATCACAGTGATCATCCCTCTCTGCTTCCAGCTCGTGTGGTGTAAAGAAGACTCTAATACTACTGTGTGAGACTGGCGTGCGAAGTTTCGCATATGCGAACATTTGCATATGCAAATATTCGCATATTCGAATTTTCGCTTGCGATGTTTTTGCATATGTAAATTTTCGCATATGCAAAATTTCGCATACGCGAATTTTTCGCATTGCGAAAATAAAGCGAGAATACTACGAATATGCGAATATTCGCGAATATATGACGAATATTCGTCCATATATTCGCGAATATTCGCGAATTCGAATATGGCCTATGCCGCTCAACACTAGCCGTGTCCACCATACTGGGAACAAGGAGATTGGATAGAGTAGATGCCCGCCTCGCTGCAAATCTCACACCTGACTTTATAATCTCCCCTACCGTGGGATCTGTTGATAGCAAAGGTAAGTGTTTAATTACAATGCGTTTGATGTCATTAAATTCTGGACTGTACGTGCTGACAAATGTAGGACAATCTTGTGATTCAGTTGGTTGCTTACTTGTAAAAAGGGATTTTCGATCCATAGGATTCACTCTCGACCGAGCTTTTTTCAAGAGCCATCCAGGGTAACCTCGAGCCACCAGGCGTGTGCATGCTGCATCAGCTTCCCTGCGGTACACCTTGGCGGAAGAACTGTTCCACTTAATTCGTATAAGTTCACCTACTAGTATGGCTCTTACCGTTTGTTTGGAATGGCATGAATTCGCCCTTCGGATGGTATTGCCTGATATCTTTTTTCTGTAAGGATCAACCTCAATTTTATTTGTATCAGGGTTGCCACGTAATAGGACATCCAAAAAGGGGGTTTCACTTTTACACCATGTGTGGGTAAACGTAAGATTGAACCGATTATTATTGATATATGTCATGAATGCATCAACGGTCAGATGGTCGGATGACCAAATGATGACCACATCGTCTACATACCTCCCATACCATGTGAGGCATGTGGAAAATGGATTGGTGTCAGAAAAAATTAACTGCTCCTCCCACCAAAAAACAAAAAGCTTAGCCCGAGCTGGTGATGACTTTGCTCCCATTGAAGCACCCGTGCGCTGCAAATAAAAATTGTTACCAAACAAAAAATAATTGTGTTTTAACACAAAACCTACCACCTCAATAATGTAATGTCTCAAATCCACAGAATATTTAGAAAATCTCATCAGTATATCCGAGATAGCTGATAATGCCAGGTTTTGCGGAATACTGGAATAGAGCGATTCAATGTCGCAAGTAAGCCACGACAGAGAATCGCTCCATGTGAATTCATCCATGATTTTTAGTGCTTAGTGTCCTTGATATAACTTGGGCATTGCATAACCAGAGGTTGCAGTACTGAGTCCAACCACTCGCATAGGTGCTCGTTATGGGATCTGATCCCCGCCACGATCGGACACATCGGCGGCGGGAATCGGTCCTTATGCAGCTTGGGTAGCGAGTGGAAGATAGGAATAATTGGAGCAGGCACGAAAATATAATCCACTTCTTTTTGGGTCAAAATACATCTGGCTTTCCCCTCTTCCAACAGAGTCAACAGTTCTTTTTTAAAAGGTTCAGTGGGATCCCCACAAAGTTTAAGGTAAGTTTTATCATCAGATAGTAGATTTTCATTTAAATTGATATACAGTCCCGTGTCCATACATACTACCGAGCCGCCTTTATCGGCGGATCGGATCGTCAAATTTTTGTTTTTCTTTAATTTCTTTATGGCAGCAGCTTCCTTTTTATTCAAATTAGGACGAGTTGTATTGGACATTACTTTTGATTGTAGATTAACCAAATCTTTCATGATAAGGTCCTGGAACCAATCAAAAATTGCTGGTCTGGTCTGTATGGGGTAAAAATTTTGGTTTTTAGTGGAGAAGGTATGTGCAGTATTCACTTCATCACAAATTGATCCACTATTTTCAAGGAGACAGAGATCTCTAAAAGCAATTTGTTCTGCTAACGTATGCATTAGTGGTAAATCAGGGTTTATAGAAAGTTGAGGTGGGTCCGATGGTTCATCAGCATTTTCCACAAAAAATGTTTCTTAACTGTTAAAGTTCTCACAAATTAATTTATATCCAAAATTGGCCGATAAACATCAAAATGATGTGTAGGAGAGAAACCCAGTCCTTTCCACAGGACCGAGGTTTCTTCATCTGTAATGATTTGTGCAGAATGTTAATGACTTGAAAATCCTCTTTTATTACTTTTTCCGTTTGTCCTTGTTACGCTCCGAAGCTCTTCTTCCTATGTTTTCTGCCACTGCACCTTCCTCGTTTTTTGACTGTCTTCTCGCATTGCGATTCTTGTGAGTGTTCACATATTGCGGTTCTGAGTCCCCGCTAGTGTCCGTGGTATCTGAACAATCTGAATTTTCAGTAAACTCCTGGTCAGAAGAACTAAATTCACATGGAGCGATTCTCTGTCGTGGCTTACTTGGACATTGAATCGCTCTATTCCAGTATTCCGAAAAACCTGGCATTATCAGCTATCTCGGATATACTGATGAGATTTTCTAAATATTCTGTGGATTTGAGATATTACATTATTGAGGTGGTAGATTTTGTGTTAAAATACAATTATTTTATGTTTGGTAACAATTTTTATTTGCAGCGCACGGGTGCTTCAATGGGAGCAAAGTCATCACCAGCTCGGGCTAACCTTTTTGTTTTTTGGTGGGAGGAGCAGTTTATTTTTTCTGACACCAATCCATTTTCCACATGCCTCGCATGGTATGGGAGGTATGTAGACGATGTGGTCATCATTTGGTCGTCCGACCATCTGACCGTTGATGCATTCATGACATATATCAATAATAATCGGTTCAATCTTAAAGGGGTATTCCAGGCAAAAACTTTTTTATATATATTAACTGGCTCCAGAAAGTTAAACAGATTTGTAAATTACTTCTATTAAAAAATCTTAACCCTTTCAGTACTTATGAGCTTCTGAAGTTAAGGTTGTTATTTTCTGTCTAAGTGCTCTCTGATGACACCTGTCTCGGGAAAGGCCCAGTTTAGAAGAGGTTTGCTATGGGGATTTGCTTCTAAACTGGGCGTTGCCCGAGACAGGTGTCATCAGAGAGGACTTAGACAGAAAAAAACAACCTTAACTTCAGAAGGTCATAAGTACTAAAAAGATTAAGATTTTTTAATAGAAGTCATTTACAAATCTGTTTAACTTTCTGGAGCCAGTTGATATGTAAAAAAAAAGTTTTGGCCTGGAATACCCCTTTAAGTCCCAGGATGCCCTTGGTCCTAGTGGGGTTAAAAGGTCAAAAGATTAAAATATATAAACTAAGAAGACACTGTGAAGTAAGGGGATATACTCGGCAGGCCTGGAGAAATATTTTTCTAAAAGATGCTTTTATGTACTTTATGTATTTCTAGGTGTATATTAATATATATACATATATATATATATATATATATATATATATGTATATATATATATATATATATATATATATATAAATATATATATATATGTATATATATATATATATATATATGTCAAAGAAGAAAGCAGCACTCCTAAAGCGTGAGTAGGTGCCTCCAGCTAGGATCCGGGTCCAGGATCCTGCATACGTAGTTCCAAGGAAAATGCTGTGGCACTCAAGGTATGGTGAAAAAATGAAAACTATTTATTCATCCCAAATGTGCAAAGAGCAACGTTTCAATGGTCTCAGACCCTCATTATCAAGTGGCTTGATAATGATGGTGTGAGACCATTGAAACGTTGCTCTTTGCACATTTGGGATGAATAAATAGTTTTCATTTTTTTCACCATACCTTGAGTGCCACAGCATTTTCCTTGGAACTACGTATGCAGAATCCTGGACCCGGATCCTAGCTGGAGGCACCTACTCACGCTTGGAACTATATATATATATATATATATATATATATATATATATATATATATATATACACAAATCAAAAAATATGTTGCAGTCTCTTGTAATACCTTTTTTATTGGACTAACAGAATTTTGTAGAGACAAGCTTTCAGGATTCCTCCCTTTATCAAGTCCAATAGTCAAGGACTAATGATCAAAGGACTTTATAAATTATCAGGGAGGAATCCCAAAAGCTTGTCTCTACAAAATTCTGTTAGTCCAATAAAAAAGGTATTACAATCTGCATCACTGGACTAATATGGCTACTCACATTTACTATACAGATATACACATACCTGAAGATGGTTTAGAACCCTGTGATGTCACACATGCTTGTGATGATGTCACCGTAAGCTGTACAAGGAGGTACGCGTCGGCTGCAGTCTCTTCAGTGTGTTTTGCATTCACAACCTGTGTTGCAAAGTGTTTGTTAGAGAGTTTCTATTTGCGATAGAGAATTCAAGATTTTGACCGTTCCTTGTCTGAAGAGAGAACCACAAGGTAAGTCTCAGCCTCTTCTATTCATACATACACAGGGCTTTTTGTTTGACAGTTTTTTTTTTTATTGTTGTTGCTTTTTTTTTTTAGCAAAAAAAAACAAGAAATTAATTTCCAAAAGAAATAACAAAAGTTATATTTCTCATAGCATTGTGACAATACTTGGCTTAGGCATTAAACATAATAAAACGCACAGATAGTATCATGACCAGAGCTTTTTCTTGCAAAACTGCTAAAATGCAATTATGCCCAAAAAAGCCCCCAAGAAAAAGAGTCCTAATTCATGAAGTTCTAAAAGATATAAGTCTATGAGAAAGATTTGGTGGTGTAGTAAAAGAATGACAGAAAGATTAGGGCAGAAATATAATAGTATATAATAGAATTCTGTGTGTACTAACAATAGAAATACTCTGGGTACTCCGAAAGGGAAAACATTTTTCAAATCAACTAGTGGCAGAAAGTCATATAGGGGACGGATAGATCCCAATGAGGTGGGGTAGGTTCATTAATAGTAAATGTATATAGCAGGATAGCCCAATTGTATCTACAGTATGAAGTTCACATGGCCCAGTGACCATACAGCCAAGCCCTTATAATCCGCCATTACTAGGACAGATTCAGGGTTGTCAGATATTACTAGGACCGGAGAGGTTTAGGGTTATCAGATATTACTAGGACCGGACAGGTTCAGGGTTATCAGATATTACAAGGACTGGACAGGTTCAGGGTTATCAGATATTACTAAGACTGGATAGGTTCAGGGTTATCAGATATTACTAGGACCGGACAGGTGCAGGGTTATCAGATATTACTAGGACCGGACAGGTTCAGGGTTATCAGATATTACTAGGACCGGACAGGTTCAGGGTTATCCGATATTACTAGGACCGGACAGGTTCAGGGTTATCAGATATTACTAGGACCGGACAGGTTCAGGGTTATCAGACATTGGAAACCTCAGGGAAGACGTCTCCATATAAAACACTTATAGAGAAGCGTCTTCTTCTGAGGCTGCGATGGTCTTAGTGTTATCTTGTGGTTCTGTGCTGGACATTTCTGCTCTGTATGAAGGATCTATTGTATAATGACAGGAATGATGACATGTTGTCTAATGTGTTCACTTATCTCTCTCTCTCTCTCTAGTGTTTTCAGGCTCTGACCTGTGACCATGGCCTCTCCACAAGACCCATTGCTGAAGGAGGAGGAAGAAGCAATGGAGGACCATAGTGATATGGATGTAGAAAAGGGCGATATCCCTGAGAGGCAGAACCTGCCATCTCTAAGCGTGATGTCCACCGCACGTTCCATCATCACCGTAGTGATCCTCGCCTTTGTTAATTTGCTCATCTATGCAAATCGCTCCAGCGTGGCGGGGGTGCTGCCTTATATACAGAAAGCATATGACACCAATGCTAGTCTGTCCGGCTTATTGAATACATTGTTCATTGGAAGCTACGTGCTGGTCGCACCAATTGCCGGATATTTGGGCGACCACTGTAATAAGAAATATACTGTTTGCGCAGGAGTCATCGTTTGGCTGAGCATGACACTTACCCTGTCATTCATCCCTGACGGGTATTTTCTGCTCTTCCTGCTGACGAGTGGACTGGTTGGAGCCGGAGAGGCGACTTTCTGCACCATCGCCCCCTCCATCATTGCAGACCTTTTTACAAGTGACCAGCGGACCCGCATGCTGAACGTGTTTTATTCCGTCATACCTGTAGGCTGCGGACTAGGATACATCATCGGGCCCAAAGTGACTGATGCAGCAAGGGGTGATTGGCACTGGGCATTTCGGGTCACCCCTGGCCTGGGCCTCATAGCTGTGGCTTTGATGATTTTGGTCACAAAAGAGCTTCCAAGAACGACTACAAACGGGAAGAAGAACAACAAATCCCAGAAGTTTGCCAAATGGGCGACAGATCTGAAAAACATATTTAAAAATCGAAGCTTCATGTTAACCACCATGGGATCGACGGCGGTATCCTTCATAGTGGGAGCCATAGGTGTATGGGGTCCGTCATACCTGACCCACGCACGAACACTCCTACAAGAGAAGGACCCTTGCCGTGCTGAACCGTGTGACTATCACGACATCCTAATATTTGGTGTGGTTACAGTCATTTCCGGCATTCTGGGAGTTGTAGCAGGGACGGAGATAAGTAAAAGATATCGCAAATCCAACCCACGGGCGGACCCGCTTGTGTGTGGATGCGCGATGATGCTCTCTGCCCCTTTTCTTCTGTTGGCATTGACTTTTGGCAACATCAGCCTCGTTGCCACCAACATCTTCATCTTCATCGGAGAGACGCTTCTGTCAGTAAATTTCACCCTCATATCTGACATTATACTAAAAGTAGTAACTCCGTGGAGGAGATCTTCAGCCCTGGCCGTGCAGATGACAATCTATCACCTCCTAGGTGACGCCGGCAGCCCGTACCTCATCGGCCTGATATCTGACACCTACGAACGGGGATATGCCAAATCCCCTCTTCTGAAATACCGCAGCCTGGAGTATGCCCTCATGACCTGCACCATAATGGCAGTCATCGGAGGGGCCTTCTTCATGGCCACGGCCCTATATATAGAGAGGGACGAAAAAGAAGCAGAGATGGAATCAGAACCTCCGTCATCCTCCTCCTCCTCACTGCTTCCTGCCGATGAGGACCGCGCTTCAGACTGAGAAAAAGTCATTGCTTACCTTTATCTCGTTTACTTCATTAAAAAAAAATTAAGAAAAAAATAACTGCATTTGTTCTATGTTCCACTTTACCCCTTATTCTCTACCCAGGGGCGGACACAGACAGCAGAGGGCCCTTGAGCAAAGAATGTGCCTATGCCCCACCCCCCAAAACATCAATTGTTCAGCACCCCTCCTCCATGTGTCACTTACTCAGGTGGACCCCCATATGTCACTTGCTGTATAAGTTTCTAATTATTTATTAAGGCCTCCCATATGCCGCAGCTCATTCAAGCCCCCCACATTAAGTAGCAGAGATTCCCAACATTAGGTAGCATAGATTCCCCCACATTAGGTAGCATAGTTTCCTCACATTAGGTAGCATAGTTTCCCACATTATGTAGCATAGATTCCCTACATTAGGTAGCAGTTTCCCCACATTAGGTAGCATAGTTTGCCCACATTAGGTAGCATAGTTTTCCCACATTAGGTAGCATAGTTTCCCCACAACAGGTAGCACAGATTCCCCACATTAGGTAACATAGTTTCCCCACATTAGGTAGCATAGTTTCCCCACATTAGGTAGCACAGATTCCCCACATTAGGTAACATAGTTTCCCCACATTAGGTAGCATAGTTTCCCCACATTAGGTAGCACAGATTCCCCACATTAGGTAACATCGTTTCCCCACATTAGGTAGCATAGCTTCCCCACATTAGGTAGCATACTTTCCCCACATTAGGTAGCATAGTTTCCCCACATTAGGTAGCACAGATTCCCCACATTAGGTAACATAGTTTCCGCACATTAGGTAGCATAGATTCCTCACATTAGGTAGTCATAGCCCCCCCAAACACACAGAAAGACACAGACACACACAGAGACACACTTACCTGCCCTGCACAGCGCTTCTCTCCGGCAGCGGCCTGACGAGTGACGTCACTGACGTCCTCCTGAGCGGGTCTGCAGAAGTACGTCACTTGTGCGACATCCCTCGTCAGACCCCGGTCGGCCGGAGGCAGACTCACTGTCTAAAGTGCCCGCTGCGCTATTATACCCCGCAGCTGCTTTAGAACAGTGAGCAGCGGCGGCGCCAACCCTACCATGAACCTACTAGGCACACAAAAAAAGGGGGGGGCAGCAAAATGCCGCCCCTGAAAAGTGCCACCTGGGACTTATGGTCCCACCGGGTCCCATGGTAGGGCCGACCAGAGGCGGCTCTAGACTTTGTGAGGCCTTAGGCGAAACTTGAAACATGAGGCCCTGCTTTATTTTCTGCTGAAATTACATGGTGGTCCGGCTGTGAGATGGTTATACTGTCACGTCACTGTGTATTATCCCTGTACTGTGACATCACTGTGTATTATCTCTGTACTGTGCCATCACTCTGTGTATTATCCCTGTAATGTGACATCACTGTGTATTAACTCTGTACTGTGCCATCACTGTGTATTATCCCTGTACTGTGACATCACTGTGTATTATCTCTGTACTGTGCCATCACTCTGTGTATTATCCCTGTACTGTGACATCACTGTGTGTATTATCCCTGTACTGTAACATCACTGTGTGTATTATCCCTGTACGGTGACATCACTGTGTATTATCTCTGTACTGTGCCATCACTCTGTGTATTATCCCTGTAATGTGACATCACTGTGTATTAACTCTGTACTGTGCCATCACTGTGTATTATCTCTGTACTGTGACGTCACTGTGTATTATCTCTGTACTGTGCCATCACTCTGTGTATTATCCCTGTACTGTGACATCACTGTGTGTATTATCCCTGTACTGTGACATCACTGTGTATTATCCCTGTACTGTGACATCACTGTGTATTATCTCTGTACTGTGACATCACTGTGTATTGTCCCTGTACTGGGACATCACTGTGTGTATTATCCCTGTAATGTGACATCACTGTGTATTATCCCTGCACTGTGACATCACTCTGTATATTATCCCTGTACTGTGACATCACTCTGTATATTATCCCTGTACTGTGACATCACTGTGTGTATTATCCCTGTACTGTGACATCACTGTGTATTATCCCTGTACTGTGATATCACTGTGTATTATCTCTGTACTGTGACATCACTGTGTATTATCCCAGTACTGTGACATCACTCTGTATATTATCCCTGTACTGTGACATCAATCTGTATATTATGCCGGTACTGTGACATCACTGTGTATTATTCCTGTACTGTGACATCACTGTGTATTATTTCTGTACTGTGACATCACTGTGTATTATTCCTGTACTGTGACATCACTGTGTATTATTCCTGTACTGTGACATCACTGTGTGTATTATCTCTGTACTGTGACATCACTGTGTATTATCCCTGTACTGTGACGTCACTGTGTATTATCCCTGTACTGTGACGTCACTGTGTATTATCCCTGTACTGTGACTTCACTGTGTATTATCCCTGTACTATGACATCACTGTGTATATTATCCCTCCCTGTACTGTGACATCACTGTGTGTATTATCTCTGTACTGTGACATCACTGTGTATTATCCCTGTACTGTGACATCGCTGTGTGTATTATCTCTGTACTGTGACATCACTGTGTAGTATCCCTGTACTGTGACATCACTGTGTGTATTATCCCTGTACTGTCACATCACTGTGTATTATCCCTGTACTGTGACATCACTGTGTATATTATCCCTGTACTGTGACATCACTGTGTATTATCCCTGTACTGTGACATCACTGTGTATTATCCCTGTACTGTGACATCACTGTGTATATTATCCCTGTACTGTGACATCACTGTGTGTATTATCCCTGTACTGTGACATCACTGTGTATATTATCCCTGTACTGTGACATCACTGTGTGTATTATCCCTGTACTGTGACATCACTGTGTATATTATCCCTGTACTGTGACATCACTGTGTGTATTATCCCTGTACTGTGGCATCACTGTGTGTATTATCTCTGTACTGTGACATCACTGTGTGTATTATCCCTGTACTGTGACGTCACTGTGTATTATCCCTGTACTGTGACATCACTCTGTATATTATCCCTGTACTGTGACATCACTCTGTATATTATCCCTGTACTGTGACATTACTGTTTATTATTACTGTACTGTGACATCACTGTGTATTATTCCTGTACTGTGACATCACTGTGTATTATTCCTGTACTGTGACATCACTGTGTATTATTCCTGTACTGTGACATCCCTGTGTGTATTATCTCTGTACTGTCACATCACTGTGTATTATCCCTGTACTGTGACATCACTGTGTATTATCCCTGTACTGTGACGTCACTGTGTGTATTATCCCTGTACTGTGACATCACTGTGTATTATCCATGTACTGTGACGTCACTGTGTATTATCCCTGTACTATGACATCACTGTGTATATTATCCCTCCCTGTACTGTGACATCACTGTATGTATTATCTCTGTACTGTGACATCACTGTGTATTATGCCTGTACTGTGACATCACTGTGTGTATTATCTCTGTACTGTGACATCACTGTGAGTATTATCTCTGTACTGTGACATCACTGTGTATTATCCCTGTACTGTGACGTCACTGTGTATTATCCCTGTACTGTGACGTCACTGTGTATTATCCCTGTACTATGACATCACTGTGTATATTATCCCTCCCTGTACTGTGACATCACTGTATGTATTATCTCTGTACTGTGACATCACTGTGTATTATCCCTGTACTGTGACATCACTGTGTGTATTATCTCTGTACTGTGACATCACTGTGAGTATTATCTCTGTACTGTGACATCACTGTGTATTATCCCTGTACTGTGACGTCACTGTGTATTATCCCTGTACTGTGACGTCACTGTGTATTATCCCTGTACTATGACATCACTGTGTATATTATCCCTCCCTGTACTGTGACATCACTGTGTATATTATCCCTGAACTGTGACATCACTGTGTGTATTATCCCTGTACTGTGACATCACTGTGTATATTATCTCTGAACTATAACATCACTGTGTGTTATCTCTATACTGCAACATCACTGTTGATACTTACACTGCACTGTGACATCACTGTATATATTAAGCCTGTATACCATAATGTCACTGTACATATTTACCTTGCACTGCGAGTGACAATACAGGGTAAATATGCACAGTGACATCACAGTTCAGAGTTAATATAAACAGTAATGTCTCTGTACAGGGACAATAAACAGTTTTGTCACTACAGGGTTAATAAACGCAGTGTTGTCACAGTAGAGGGTAACTATACAGTGATGTCATTGTACCGGGAAAATATACACAGTGAAGTCAGCATTCAAGAATAATAAACTGTGATGTCACTACAGGGTTGTTATACACAGTGACATCAAATTACAGGATGAAGCACAGTGATGTCACAGTTTATTATGAAGCACAGTGATGTCACAGTTTATTATGAAGCACAGTGATGTCAGTTTATTATGAAGCACAGTGACGTCACAGTTTATTATGAAGCACAGTGATGTCACAGTTTATTATGAAGCACAGTGATGTCACAGTTTATTTTGAAGCACAGTGATGTCACAGTTTATTTTGAAGCACGGTGATGTCACAGTTTATTATGAAGCACAGTGATGTCACAGTTTATTATGAAGCACAGTGATGTCACAGTTTATTATGAAGCACGGTGATGTCACAGTTTATTATGAAGCACGGTGATGTCACAGTTTATTATGAAGCACAGTGATGTCACAGTTTATTATGAAGCACAGTGATGTCACAGTTTATTATGAAGCACAGTGATGTCACAGTTTATTATGAAGCACAGTGATGTCACAGTTTATTATGAAGCACAGTGATGTCACAGTTTATTATGAAGCACAGTGATGTCACAGTTTATTATGAAGCACAGTGATGTCACAGTTTATTATGAAGCACGGTGATGTCACAGTTTATTATGAAGCACGGTGATGTCACAGTTTATTATGAAGCACAGTGATGTCACAGTTTATTATGAAGCACAGTGATGTCACAGTTTATTATGAAGCACAGTGATGTCACAGTTTATTATGAAGCACAGTGATGTCACAGTTTATTATGAAGCACAGTGATGTCACAGTTTATTATGAAGCACAGTGATGTCACAGTTTATTATGAAGCACAGTGATGTCACAGTTTATTATGAAGCACAGTGATGTCACAGTTTATTATGAAGCCCAGTGATGTCACAGTTTATTATGAAGCACAGTGATGTCACAGTTTATTATGAAGCACAGTGATGTCACAGAGACTACAGAATCTACAACTGTACGTATGATGAAGATGGCGGATGCTATCGAAACGTCACACATACATGGGGGAATAAAACACTGTTTTTGCACCTTATCTGGGAGTGCCGCTGGATCTTTAGTTTTGTAGATAGATAGATGATAGATAGATAGATAGATAGATAGATAATAGATATGAGATAGATAGATAGATATGAGATAGATAGATCAGTGTATCCCAACCAGGGGGCCTCTAGCTATTCCAAAACGACAACTCCCAGCATGTCTTTGGCTTTAAGAGCATACTGGGAGCTGTAGTTTTGCAACAGCTGGAGGCCCCCTGGTTGGGAAACACTGCTCTATCTATCTATCAATCATCTATCTATCCATCTATCTCCTATCGATCTATCTATCTATCTATATCATATCTATCATCTATCTATCTATCATCTATTAATCTATCTTTCTATCTGTCTCATATCTATCTATATATCTATATATCATCTATCTATCTCTCATATCTATCTATCTTTCATCTATCTCTCATCTATCTGAGATAGATATGAGATAGATAGATAAATAGAAAGATAGATAGATACATAAATAGATGGATATAGATAGATGGATAGATAGATAGATAGATAGATATGAGATAGATAAATATGAGATAGATAGATATGAGATAGATAGATATGAGATAGATAGATAGATATGAGATAGATAGATATGAGATAGATAGATATGAGATAGATAGATATGAGATAGATAGATAGATAGATAGATATGAGATAGATAAATAGATAGATATGAGATAGATAGATATGAGATAGATAGATATGAGATAGATAGACAGATATACAGCAACAGAAGAATGCAGCAGCACACTGCCAGCACAAGGATATAGGTGCAACATGAATATGCAGTTAAAACATGGAGAGCTCTACAGCTATGGTGTAATAGATGCAAATGTGAAACTATGAAATAGTGAGGCACTTAGCTCGCAAATTTGTCTCCGCCGGCGGTCAAATAGCTTGGACCGTCCCACCGCGATAAGGTGGCCTCATTGGGACGGACCCTACACTGTGAATATGCCTCTGTGTGAACAGTTCAGTAAGCATGGCAGGGTCTGGAACATCCAAGACACCTTATATACACACCTGATAGAGGTGGGTGGGGTGCAAGGCCAATATGGAGGTAGCCACTGCCCCGTATGTGCAATACAGACAAAGAATAAGTCAGCCAGCACTTTAGTTGATACCAAACTATTATATGGACCTGGCCTACAGGTGCACGCTACTAGGCTAGATATACAGCCGGCGGAGACAAATTTGCGAGCTAAGTGCCTCACTATTTCATAGTTTCACATTTGCATCTATTACACCATAGCTGTATAGCTCTCCATGTTTTAACAGCATTTTCATGTTTCACCTATGTCCTTGTGCTGGCAGTGTGCTGCTGCATTCTTCTGTTGCTGTATATCTAGCCTAGTAGCGTGCACCTGTAGGCCAGGTCCATATAATAGTTTGGTATCAACTAAAGTGCTGGCTGACTTATTCTTTGTCTAGATAGATAGATAGGAGATAGATAGATAGATAGGAGATAGATAGATAGATAGATAGATAGGAGATAGATAGGAGATAGATAGATAGGGGATAGATGGTTAGATAGATAGATAGATAGGAGATAGATAGGAGATAGATAGATAGATAGGGGATAGATGGATAGATAGATAGATAGATAGATAGATAGATAGATAGATAGGAGATAGATAGATAGGAGATAGATGGATAGATAGATAGATAAAAAAAAAAAAAAAAACTCCAGAAGAGCAGCACAACAAAATTAAGAAAACCAATGCAATGGTGCACGCTGGGTGTGGACCTTGGTGAGAGGTTCACTTGTACTAGAAAAAAGCAAGAGACCAGCAGCACACAGAAAAATTAGTGCAAAAAAGGTGGAGATTTATTGCATTATCCCAGTGTAAAAAAGAAGCGTCGTTTCAGCGACCTCTCGTCGCCGTTCACAAGCTCCTTGAGAACGGCGACAAGAGGTCGCTGAAACGTCGCTTCTTTTGTAGACTGGGATAATGCAATAAATCTCCACCTTTTTTGCACTAATTTTTCTGTATGCTGCTGGTCTCTTGCTTTTTTTTTTTTTTTTTGGATAGATAGATAATAAATAGATGATTGATATAGATCAGTGTTTCCCAACTAGGGGGGCCTCCAGCTGTTGCAAAACTACAACTCCCAGTATGCTCATAAATCCAAAGGAATGCTGGGAGTTGTAGTTTTGCAACAGCTGGAGGCCCCCTGGTTTGGAAACTGATATATATATATATATATATATATATATATATATCATATAAATGTATCTATATCATATCCATCTATCTATATCATATCCATCTATCTCCTATCTATCTATCTATCTATCTAATCTATCTATCTGTCTATATCATATCTATCTATCATCTATCTATCTATATCATATCCATCTATCTATATCATATCCATCTATCTCCTATCTATCTATCTATCTATCTATCTAATCTATCTATCTGTCTATATCATATCTATCTATCATCTATCTATCTATATCATATCTATGTATCTATCATCTATCTATCGATCTGTCTATCATCTATCTATCCATCTATTTATATATCTATCTATATATCATCTATTTATCTATCTTTCTATCTATCTCATATCTATATATATATATATATATATATATATATATATATATTTATGTATCTATCTATCTATATATCATCCATCTACCTATTTATCTCTCATATTTATTTATCTATCTATCTATCTCTCATCTATCTGAGTTAGATAGATAGATAGATAGATAGATATGAGATAGATAGATATGAGATAGATAGATATGAGATAGATAGATAGATAGATAGATGGATATGAGAGATAGATAGATAGATAGATATGAGATAGATAGATAGATATGAGATAGATATGAGGATAGATAGATAGATATGAGAAAGATAGATAGATAGATGCATAAATAGATGGATATAGATAGATGGATGGATAGATATGAGATAGATATATAATAGATTGATAGATAGATAGATAGATCAGTGTTTCCCAACCTGGGGGCCTCCAGCTGTTGCAAAACTACAACTCCCAGTATGCTCATAAAGCCAAAGGAATGCTGGGAGTTGTAGTTTTGCAACAGCTGGAGGCCCCCTGGTTGGGAAACACTGAACTACCTCCCACTGTCTCCTACAACTTTCCCCCTCTCCCCCAAGCAAGTTACTTAATTTAAAAGGGCATCAGCAGTGGGCAGTGGGCAGGTAAGTCTTCCATACTGGTGGTGTCCGGGCCTGTATACACACAGCGGGCCTGCTCCACAAGGTCCAGTATACAGGGGAGTGAGAGAGGGGGAGGAGCTTCCTGTCTGCTCTTCCCAGTCTGCATAGCGCGGCCCCTGCGTGGTGACAGGGCTGCAGGCTGAAGATTTATAAAAAAAAAGGATAGCGGAGTAGATGGCTTCGGGGGGGGCGGGGGGCGCAATGGGGGCTCGGGCCCCTTACTGGTGGCCATGAGAGCTGCTAGTGACCTACTGCTGCTAGGGGGGGCACAAGGGGGGGGGGGCAATCATGCTGTAGGGGGGCCGTTGCCCCCTCTGGCCCCCCTAACCCCGAAACCCCCCCCAGAGACGCCACTGGCTGCAGGGGTGGTTGAACCCAGCTTCCATCCGGGTGCTGTCAAACTTGCTGTGGTCGGGGAGTATGCGGTGGTATGTGGCCTAATGCTCGCCTCTGGGGCCGGACCTGGAGAGGGCAGCGGCCCCCTCTCACGCTGGGCCCCTGTGCAGCTGAACCGGCTGCACAGGCGATATGTCCGCCCCTGAGATGTAGGTATCCAAGGGGTACTATTAAAGTGTGATAATACAGAGTGTGCATTGTACAATAGTAATACATGCAAGATAATGTCAAGTCAAAGCTTGGCAAAAAATACCTGCCATGAACCCAGATGGAGACCAATACACCTACACCCCAATGCATGTTTTGCGTATTGGCTTCATCAAGGGGCGTGACACCCCCTGATGAAGCCCGTATGTGAAACGTGTGTTGGGGTGTAGGTTTATTGGTCTCCATCTGGGTACATGGCAGGTATTATAGCTATATTAGGTTTGCCTATGACCATATCTCAATGCATGCACATAGTCTAAACATGACCATACCCGTAAATTAGTTATCTATCCAACAGCCTCACAAACAGAGGGTAAGGAAAACAATGCTAGACAACTAAAGTTTATTTCCTGGTAAAACAAGGGATTTGCCATGTTGGGTCTTTACTTGTTCTAAATCTGTCATGGGACTAATGTGATTGGTACAATCTAATCTGGTCCCATCTGCTCCTTGACAGCATATTCTATAAAGAGAAATGTTGAATATTATTTCCAATTCTTTAATTTTACAGGCAAAAGGCCAGTGACAGAGGGTGTTGGCAGTAGATAAATCATCACCCCCCCCCCCCCCCCCCCCCCCAATGGAATAAACACATGTTACACATTATCAGTAACAATTATTGTTTCTGCTTTAAATCGTATTACATGTATGTAATAATGTTGTATCAGCAGTGACACAGCATGTAAAGCTGGATTCACATATGTCTATGGCATACGGCTTAGTGAACCCAGCCTAAAACTTGCCGCAACTGATAACAACGCGCATCACATGACATGATTTGTTTAGAATCCGGCGGTCATTATTTGTAAACACTGGACAGGGGGAATGCAAGATGCCTGCCCAGCGCCTGAGCAGCAGATGGGATATATATTTTTCATTTTCCATAAGAAATGTCATGACTTTTAACATTGTAGGAATAAAATTTTGTAAAACTCCACTGAAATTGAACATCCAGTAAATGACCTCACTAGTAAAACCACAGCAAAACCACAGCATCTTAACAGAGCATTCACTTTCCTCCTATCAAGATGTAGCACATTATAAAGAGGTAGCACTTAAGACCGGGTTATTTAACAGTTCTAGCCCACAAATGTGTCAGGATATTGACAATAAGAAATCCAAAGTATTGAAATCAGAAACCCGCTTTATTGGAACAACTTCTTAAAGGGGCACTCCACTGGCCAGCGTTCTGAAGTAAATGTTCTGAACGCTGTTTTCGCGCTGCAGGGGTCGGCCATGCTCCTTGTGTCATCACGGCCATGCCCCATCAATGCAAGTCTATGGGAGGGGGCGTGACGGCTGTCACGAGCCCTCCCATAGACTTGCATTGAGGGGGCATGGCCGTGATGGCACGAGGAGCGTGGTCGACCAACTGCAGTGCAAAAACAGCGTTCGGAACATTTACTTTAGAACGCTGGCAAGTGGAGTACTGCTTTAAAAAGTAAAAAGTAACTATGTAGTAGTAAACAGAGGGTGGCTTTATCCCCTTAACTATCAAGAAAGTTTTCCTCACCTCCTAAAATCTAGAACTCTTATTTTCCATCCGTGGGGCCATATGAGGGCTTGTTTCTTTTTCTTTTTTTGAAAAAGTGGGGTTTGAAACTGTAAAATGGGTTGATATATAGATTTCTCAAGCCCAGTCCTCAAGTTCCCCCAACAGGTCATGTTTTCAGGATTTCACAGTGCATCATGCATCACCACAGTGTTCTCTGTATGGGATATCCTGAAATCATAACCTGTTAGAGATACTCGAGGACTGTGCTTAAAAATTACTACCCTAGAGGACTTTTATAAGCAATCATTTGATTGCTTATGCAATTCAGTGCGTTACTATTACAATGCATTGAGTTCATTTATTTGTGATCTGCTAGTATAGCCTCCCTTGTCCGTTTAGTCCATTGAATGTTTTAGTCCCCATAGGGCACTTGTATGAGCAATCACTAATGACAGCCACAGAGGCCTAGTAAAAGCCTAGGGGTTGCCATGACAATGGATATATGCCCAGTAGAGTTAAGTAGAGTGAGCGTGAGTAGAGGTAAGTAGAGTGAGCGGGTCCCATCAGAAGTGAGGCCACCTCCACATAGTAGATGGGAGGACACATTTTGATCAAAAAGTGCACTAAGAGCCTCAATTTTTGGTCTACAGTACTGCTGCAACCTTCTTTTTTTTTTTAATGTTCAGCGTGTAACACAAAAACGGACAGTATACTGCTCCAAACAGATCGGGATGAGTATGTGGCTTGTAAAGAGAAATGGCAAATTACATTTAACAGTGATAAATGTAAAGTTGTGAACATGGGAACATATCATATAGGATAGGGATAAGATGTCTGTGGGCAGCTTTTTGTCTTAATGTGATTTTTAAGTGGGGTTCATTAAATATTTTAATACATTTTTATCAGTAATCAATTCAAGTTTTAGTAAAGAAAATAATAATTATATGATATGATCATAATGTGGGACTATATGTATTCTACATAAAGGGTTATGTTTTATATCCATATAGAAAACAGGAGAAATTGTTTTAAAATTGTGCAAAAAAATGTTTAAGTAATAAAATAGATATTTGTGCTGCAGGGCATATAAAGCCATAGTTCTACTTAGGAAATATAGATACGCTGCCAGATGAGCCACACTTAATGAATATACAAGGCATTTGCCTTGTTTTTCTGCCAGTTCCTGCCTTCCCTCTAGCCACATTTATAGGGCTGTATTCCATTATTCATATTAAAAGGTGATTCCACCCAAAACTAAATGATGATTTCTAGTGAAATATCCCCACACACTGACTTATCCCTCATTCTAAATCCAGGGGTCTATGTAATAGAAAGTGTAACAACTCTCTTAGATAGAAGTATCAGGCTTAACCTATAGCAGCCACCTTTCTGGGTCCTATCTGTGATCCTAGAACTCACATACCACCAGGCAGGTAGTCACACGCAATAGATACAAAGCACATATCGATGCCAGCAGGTAACAGGAACAAGAATAACAACTCACCATTAACACTTTAACTGGAGATGACAAAAAGGAGTTATAATGGTTGCAGCAAAGAATGAAGCAGAAGAGGACAAAAACAGGAACAAATTAAAGGGGTACTCCGGTGGAATATTATTATTTTTTTTTTCGGATGGGACCCTAACATGTTTACTCTACATACCTCTGCTGGGCTTATAGACATGCAGGATGCACGTCTATAAAGGGTGCCACTTTTCTTTTTTGCACAACTACCTAACACACAATCACCTTTTGTTTGCACACTTTGTATTTGCACCAGTGCACCTGTGTATTAGGTATTTGTGTTGGCTATTTTTCTGTGTTTTTTTTTTGCAATGCAAGTGAGGGGGAGTGGCATCCTCTATAGACATGCACCCCTAAATTGATAGTAGATCCCGCATGTCACTCAGGCTATGTGCCCAGTAGAGGTATGTAGAGTAAACATGTGGTTAAGAGTGATAGCCTTGTATCTACTGGTCCTATGTAACTAATAACATTTATGATGGAGGTATATTTAGAAGGTATTTATCAGTTCACATTACTAAATTATGATTTTTTGGGACATAACTTTGAATAAAAATACTTTTCTCCCTTATAATTAAATACTCATTCCATTTTCCATGACAACTCCACACCCTCTGTTTGCAGTTCAGTCCGATACCTGGCTTTTCTTATGCCTATGGAGGGAAAGGGTCAAAAAAGTGGAATATTAAACCAATCCTATTTAACAAACATGTATCACGTATGGTTTTCAGGGTTTACTCTGGTGTATCATAGAATGGAACTTTTGGTCTTATCTCATCCCATTGTCACCTGTTTCTGCTGGAACATATAAAAGTTCAGAGCACGCCAACCCTCCATTCTTGACCTGAAGGCAACACTGAGAATGGGCATAATGGTAAGTGTCAGATGTATTTATATGTTGTTAGTATGGCATTTATTGTAGTGGGAACATTTTATATATATACACACTGTAGATATAGACATGTGAAGTAAAGAAAAATATTATAAGGTAATATAATGTTAAAAGTAATACATGTTATATATGTGGAGTCCTGCCGAAGTCCACAAGGCAATGTTAAACATTATAGAGGACCTAAGAGTAGCTTCTCTCCACCAATGGTTGAAGGTAGAAATCAGGGAAGGTCACAGATAGGGGGAGATTTATCATTGTCTTTAGACAGTTTATTGTGTCTACAAAAGGCGCAAAAAAGGCACAAGCAGAGTTTATTTACGCCTTTTTGTGCCTTTTGGTTTACACATTTCTGCTGATTTTGAGTTGTAATCCACTGATTTTGGCAATACACATGATATGGACGGGTTTCATGAACTGCGCAAAGCACCTGAAAAGTCTCTAAAACTACACCAGCCCAGACTTAGCTTAGCTTTTTGGTGTATGAGAAATTTCAGAAAATGTGATCTGCACAAAATGTATCAAATGCTCTGCGGCCATTTAATAAACCTGGTGCTCCTACACATTACAGCACACAAAAAAAAAGGTGTAGAAAAATGCTTCTCTTACACTACAATGATAAATGCCGGCCATAGACTCAGAAGGTAGCTTGAGCCCCTGCCCTTTAAAATGACCTGCCCTATGATGCTCTCACTGAGTTGAACCTCTGTGGGGTGATGCGGGTCCCATTCAGCTGACAAGACTTGCAGAGGTCCCTTACTTCATGAAATGTAAGGTTTTTACAAAAATTTTTTTTTTATATAATAAGAAGTACCCTTTTTTTTCCTACTTGAGCCCCTGCCCCCCCAAAATGTCTGTGCACGTCCCTGGTAGAGATTAATAGAAAGTAGACATGTGCAATCCGTTTCGGACGTAATTCGCTTTTGTCTGAATTGTTCATATTTCGTACACTCGGATTGATCTGAAGGTCCAAAATATTTACATCCGAATGAATCTGAAATCCGAACAAAACGAATTGTACATGCCTACGAAATTGTGAAAAACAAATTTTATTTTTGTTAAAACAAAATTCGTTTTCATTTAGAAGCAAGGGACCATTATCGGGAGCACGGAAAAGAAGAGACCCGCGGAGATCAGAACATTAACCCCTTAACGTCCTGCGCCGGCTCCCGTGATATGAAGCAGGGTTGCGCCGCGATCCCGCATCCTACCGCGTCTGTCCCGGCGCTCATCAACGGCCGGGACCCGCGGCTAATACCACATTAACCCTTTAGAAGCGGCGGTCAAAGCTGTCCCGGCTAGTCAGTCGGGCTGTTCGGGACCGCCGCGGTGAAATCGGGCCTGTCCCGAACAGCTTACAGGACACCTGGAGGGCTCTTACCTGCCTCCTCGGTGTCCGATCGACGACTGACTGCTCCGTGCCTGAGATCCAGGCAGGAGCAGTCAAGCGCCGATAACACTGATCACAGGCGTGTTAATATACGCCAGTGATCAGCATGAGAGATCAATGTGTTCAGTGTTATAGGTCCCTATGGGACCTATAACACTGCAAAAAAAAAAGTTAAAAAAAGTGTTAATAAAAGTCATTTAACCCCTTCCCTAATAAAAGTTTGAATCACCCCCCTTTTCCCATAAAAAAAATAAAACAGTGTAAATAAAAAAATATATAAACATATGTGGTAGCGCCGCATGCGTAAATGTCCGAACTATAAAAATATATTGTTAATAAAACCACATGGTCAATGGCGTACGCGCAAAAAAACTCCAAAATGAATAAAAAGTGATCAAAAAGTCCGATCAAAACAAAAATTGTACCCATAAAAACTTCAGATCACGGCGCAAAAAATGAGCCCTCATACCGCCCTGTAAGTGGAAAAATAAAAAAGTTATAGGGGTCAGAAGATGACATTTTTAAACGTATAAATTTTCCTGCATGTAGTTATGATTTTTTCCAGAAGTGCGACAAAATCAAACCTATATAAGTAGGGTATCATTTTAACCGTATGGACCTACAGAATAATGATAAGGTGTCATTTTTACTGAAATATGCACTGTGTAGAAACGGAAGCCCCCAAAAGTTTTTTCTTCGATTTTGTTGCACAATGATTTTTTTTTCTGTTTTGCCGTGAATTTTTGGTAAAATGACTAATGTCCCTGCAAAGTAGAATTGGTGACGCAAAATATAAGGCATAATATGGATTTTTAGTTGGAAAATTGAAAGGGTTAGGATTTTTAAAATGTAAGGAGGAAAAAACAAAAGTGCAAAAACTGAAAAACCCTGTGTCCTTAAGGGTTAAGACAGGTAAGATAATGTATAATTCTATGTGATTCATTAATACATGATGTAATGTTGAATGAATGAATGAATAAATGAATGCTGTATGAATGATTAATGTGTTTAATCACGCATAAATCACCTGACAATCAAACACATCGATCAAACACATCAATAATTCATACAGCATTCATTCATTCATTCAACATTACAGCATGTATTAATGAATCACATAACATTATATATTATCTTACCTGTCTTAATTTAATGTTGTAATGTAATGTTGGATGAATGAATGAATGCTGTATGAATTATTGATGTGTTTGATCGATGTGTTTGATTGTCAAGTGATTTATGTATAACATGTCATGACACTTGCGCTAACACTGTTTCTGTAAGGCTAGAATTCCACTGAGATTTTTTCAAACCAGCAAAAACGCCAGAAAAAACTGCCAGGAAAACTGCCATGAATTTTCCTTGCATGTTGGTAGTTTTTTCAGGTCTTTTCCCTGGTGTGTGGAAATAGCCAGATTTGTCCCCTGTGACAGTTTTCTCACTGTCTTCAGGTACCACTCCGTGGGTCGGATGCTGAGCGCCCGGTCCACAGAGTGTAAGGAGGTGAGGAATGATGTATAGAATCACTACTCACCTCTCTGGCAGTATAGTATACAGGGGGCATAGTGTACTATACTGACAGGACTCCCTGCTCCTATAGCCGCCTGGGCAGTTTACAGAATATACAGCTATCTATAGATAGCTGTATATAGTATATACCGCCCAAAGGGTTAACCTACACTGTCCAGCAGTGTAAGTTAACTTTTTCCTTGCTGGGCTTGTGCATAGCGCACAGCTCAGCAAGGGGTTAAGTGAGCCAGCAATGTGTATATTGTATACACATTGCAGGCTCACTGTAAGTTCTTGCTGGGCAGTAGATATACAATGTATTCCTACAGCTCAGCATCAGCTGTTCTCCCGGCTCTGTAGCCCTGAGAACAGCTGATCCCCACATTCACATCAGGAGGATCGCAGCGGGTGTCAGGAGGAGTGACATCCGCTGTGATTTGGCCCTTACTGAAGGTACTACTACTCCCAACATGGAGCACACTCTGCTCCATGCTGGGAGTTGTAGTACCTGCATTAATAGACAGATCGCAGCGAGTGTAATTTCTGACACATGATGCGATCTGTCTATTAATGCAGGTACTACAGCTCCCAGCATGGAGCAGAGTGTACTCCATGTTGGGAGTAGTAGTACTTGTAGTAAAGAAAAGATCACTGCGGGTATCACTCCTGACAACCGCTGTGATCCTCCTGTATAATGTATAGATGCAGCGGCCGCTCTTCTATGGTCCCCTGCACTGCCGTATATATACACATATTCCTAGAGCTGTGATTGGCTGGAACTATCTGGCCAATCACAACTCTCTATGGGAAATATGAATATGTGTATATATAGGTCAGTGCAGGGACCATAGAAGAGCTGCCGGACGCATCTATACAATATACAGAAGGATCTCAAAGGGCTATCTGTCAATTAGTACAGGTAGTACTACTCCCATCATGGAACAGTGTGTTCCATGCTGGGAGTAGTAGTACTACCTAAAAAATATATTTTTTTTTAAGTGAAAAAAATACACGCACAATACAACCCCAAACGTTCTAAACGGCAATTATCCAATTAAGTCTGCGGTTTTATGAATAAAACGTGTTCCCACGGCAATTACTTTGCATTTCATTGACCTATACTAACCCAGTTCAGAAAAGAGCGAGGGATATTTAAAAATGAAAGTAGTTAGAACATAGCGCATGTTTGCCAACCACCCAGGGTGTCTCCAGCTGTTGCAAAACTGCAACTCCCAGCATGCCTAGACTACCTTTGGCTGTCAGGGCATGCTGGGTGGGTGTTGTAGTTTTGCAACAGCTGGAGACACCCTGGTAACAGTAACAGAAACTGTGTTAGCGCAAGTGACATGACATGTTATACATAAATCCCCCGACAATCAAACACATCAATAATTCATACAGCATTCATGCATTCATTCAACATTACATCATGTATTAATAAATCACATAAAATGATAATATCTTACCTGGCTTCCAATGTTCCGATCTCTGCAGCTGCCCTCTTTTCCTGCACCCGCTCCCGATAATAGTCCATGCTTAAAAAAGATTTACCCGAATGTACCCGAATACCGAATGTATCCGGAAAAAATCACACCGAATACCGAATGTTTTCGAAAAATCAAGCCCCAACAAATTACCGAACCGAAAATTTTACCAACATTGAAAAAACTAAACGAAACGAACATTTTTCTTGTGCACATGTCTAATAGAAAGGGGTGATGTGTTGTAGTGTAAATTACACCTGATAATTCACAATAGTGATACTGTGAGGTACCTACCACTACTACCCAATCGCCATACAAGGCCAGATTCAAATTACAGACTCTTTGGAAGGAAATAATTCAAGCAGAGATTCCGAGGGCAGCCGATGCCTACTGAGTCAGTTCCCTTAAATGGTAATGTATTCCAAGCGGTATTCTGTGAAATAATGAACAAAAGGAATTTCACTGAAAGTTCCACCGCTAAAATTCTGTAGTGTGTACTATGCAGCGAAATCCTATTGACAGCAATGTGACTCTGCTGCACGGGAATTTCCGAGGTGAACTCCAGAGTGGAATTCCATTTGGAAATTATGTTGTGTGAACCCAATCTAACAGCATCCCCCAGAGATAATTTAGGTTTACTAAAAGTGTTCATAAATATTCGATTTAAAGTAGAACATCATCTTAATGTTGTCATTGATACACTGCTCAAAAAAAAATAAAGGGAACACTTCTGTGAAATCACACTGTCCACTCAGGAAAAACACTGATTGTCAATCAATTTCACATGTTGTAGTGCAAATGGAACAGACAACAGGTGGAAATTATAGGCAATTAGCAAGACAGGAGTGGATCTGCAGGTGGTGACCACAGACCACTTCTCAGTTCATATGCTTCCTGGCTGATGATTTGGTCACTTTTGAATGCTGGCGGTGTTTTCACTCTAGTGGTAGCATGAGACGGAGTCTACAACCCACACAAGTGGCTCAGGTAGTGCAGCACATCCAGGATGGCACATCAATGCGAGCTGTGGCAAGAAGGTTTGCGGTGTCTGTCAGCATAGTGTCCAGAGCATGGAGACGCTACCAGGAGACAGGCCAGTACATCAGGAGACGTGGAGGAGGCTGTAGCAGGGCAACAACCTCTGCCTTTGCGCAAGGAGGAGCAGGAGGAGCACTGCCAGAGCCCTGCAAAATGACCCCCAGCAGGCCACAAATGTGCATGTGTCCACTCAAACGGTCAGAAACAGACTCCATGAGGGTGGTGTGAGGGCCCAACATCCACAGGTGGGGGTTGTGCTCCCAGCCCAACACCCTGCAGGATGTTTGGCATGTGCCAGAGAACACCAAGATTGGCAAATTCTCCAATGGCGCTCTGTGCTCTTCACAGGTGAAAGCAGGTTCACACTGAGCACATGTGACACAGTCTATAGATGCCATGGAGAATGTTCTTCTGCCTGCAACATCATCCAGCATGACAGATTAGGCGGGGGGTCAGTAATGGTGTGGGAAGGCATTTCTTTGGGGGGCCGCACAGCCCTCCATGTGCTTGCCAGAGGTAGCCTGACTGCCATTAGGTACCGAGATGAGATCCTCAGACTCCTTGTGAGACCATATGCTGGTGCGGTTGGCCCTGGGTTCCTCCTAATGCAAGACAATGCTAGACCTCATGTGGCTGGAGTGTGTCAGCAGTTCCTGCAAGAGGAAGGCATTGATGCTATGGACTGGCCCAACCGTTCCCCAGACCTGAATCCGATTGATCACATCTGGGACCTCATGTCTCGCTCCATCCACCAACGATACGTTGCAACACAGACTGTCCAGAAGTTGGCAGATGCTTTATTCCAGGTCTGGAAGGACATCCCTCAGGAGACCATCTCATCAGGAGCATGCCCAGGCATTGTAGGGAGGTCATACGGGCACGTGGAGGCCACACACACTACTGAGCCTCATTTTGACTTGTTTTAAGGACATTACATCAAAGTTGGTTCAGCCTGTAGTGTGGTTTTCCACTTTGATTTTGAGGGTGACTCCATATCTAGACCTCCATGGGTTGATAAATTTGATTTCCATTGATAATTTTTGTGTGATTTTGTTGTCAGCACATTCAACTACGTAAAGACAAAAGTATTTCATACGATTAGTTCATTCATTCAGATCTAGGATAAGTTATCTTAGTGTTCCCTTTATTTTTTTGAGCTGTGTAGGTATGTCTGGTTTCACACATACTATTTAGGTCATAATTTGGTCAGCATTTTGGTTAGTATTTTTTGCCAAAATCAGGAGTGGGTCCAAAAAGGTGAAAAACCTTGGCATAAAAAACTCAGGCTATGTTCACATACAGTAAAAATGGCCAATGTTTAGCCATAAAAAAAACCTGTAAAAAAATTAAATAAAAATGGTCAGATTTTCCTATAATAATGTGTTCCATTGTTGTGAATGGACAATCTGTCCACACATGAGCAAAAAAAAAAAATTATAGTTAAAGCGTACCCGTCAGATCCAACAAATTTTTTTTAAATATATCACTCAGTACCTAATTTTAATGTGTCTAGCACCTTTATTTTTTTTATTACACTTTTAATTTAGCTCACTAGTCTTAATTTCTCTCAAAGGGAGGGGGCGTGGTCTCACTGTGCAGATCTCCGCCCCCTCCCTCAGTATGATGTCTGCTCACATCTCCCCTAGCATTAGCAAAACTACAACTCGCAGCTTGTCCTCATTGACAGTAGCCGGACACAAGCTGACAGTGGGAGGATTTTTCCTCCAGCTGTGAGCCCTGTAATCACACCTGTCAATCAAGCAAGTGTGTCCATGACATAGGTGATGATGCATGGACACAGCAGGACTAGTATGTGTCCAAGCAGGCGGGGGGGGGGCAGTTGTTTTGCTTTTTCAGTATGAAATACTGAAAATTTTCTAATGAAAGCAATTGCAAAACCTATTGGTTATACATGCTTTACAACATATCAAAAATGTTTGTATTTGACAGTGCCCATTTAATTTAATAACTATAAAATAAATGTCTTTACTTTTGTCTGATTCAAGGCACAAAACAAAAATCAATAAGAGTTTTTTAATGTCAACATAAAAAGGCCGGAAAACTATGCGAATGGGTTGTTTAAGATTAGATCATTTTTTTTTGCCATCATCCTCTTCATGGGGGTTGGGGTGAAGGGAATCTGAAAAATGTTAATACTTGTAGTATTTAAATACATTGTATATGTACCCTATTTGTATAAAATAAAATAAAACAAAAAATGGATTGGAGAACAAATGTGCTTACAAGAACATTGGGGTGACCTAGAATACCAGGTACAGGACATGGACAGAAGAGGTGACATTAGTAGAAAAGACTATTTTCATCTTTAAATTCATATAACACCTGAAAGATATTCAAGGAATATGAAGATTCAGGCTTTAGAGAGTTACAATTTCAGAGCTTCATACTGAATAGGGTTAAAGCAAATGTGCACCTATAAATAGATAAGTTCAAAAGCCTGTGCTGATTTTTTTGTTAATCTCTAATGCTACATTCATAAAGTTTCAAATATCTGTATACGGGGTAGAGTTTTATTACTAAAACAAAGCTCCAAATCCCCTGCATGAAAATTGATTAAAACATAATATATCCAATACCTGCGGCTGCAACCTGGTGTCGTTTAGGAGCTTACTGCATACACTGTCATTGCTGAGTTCAATGAATGACCAGTATTTATTAAGCTCCTTATCTCCCTCTAGTGGCCACTGCAGGGAGTCAGAACAATGATTTCTGAATACATTTCCATGCAGAACATTTGTAGCTCTGTGTCATGAATATATGACTATGCAGGGTATTGCCAATCACTATAAAGCTATATTAGAATGTTTTTAAAATGCTATGATAATAAAATATACAAATTAATTTTAATGGGGTACTCCGGTACATTAAAACGTATCACCTATTTCAAGTATAGGGGATAAGCATCTGATTGTGATGATTCTGACTGCTGGGACCCCTGTGATTAGAGATGAGCGAACTTACAGTAAATTCGATTCGTCACGAAAGTCTCGGCTCGGCAGTTGATGACTTTTCCTGCATAAATTAGTTCAGCTTTCAGGTGCTCCGGAGGGCTGGAAAAGGTGGATACAATCCTAGGAGACTCTTTCCACCTTTTCCAGCCCACCGGAGCACCTGAAGGCTGAACTAATTTACGCAGGATAAGTCATCAACTGCCGAGCCGAGAAGTTCGTGACGAATCGAATTTACTGTAAGTTAGCTCATCTCTACCTGTGATCTCCAGAACTTTAGTACTCCTTTAGGGTCAGAGAAAAAGAAAACAAATTGGAGCTGTGCTCCCTACTGGTACAGGGATACTAAGTACATGTGTGTAGTGCCCAATGCCCATTTAATACAGACTGCTAAAATTTTTTATTGTATGTTAAAGTATTCTTTCTTTTTTGATATATTTGAATCTTGGAATGACAAAATTCTTTGGTTACACATTTTCCTTATTTCCTCTTTCCATAGCTGCTGCTTCTGGGCTTTTTGTCCGTCTTCATAAACCCACTACAGGGAGATGAGGTAAGAGATTGGTAATCCTTAAATAGTTTTATGAGCCTTTTGAGTCATATTAAATACAGTATTGGTCAACAATATCTTGTCTGGATGGGAATTCCTTATATATATATATATATATATATATATATATATATATGGTATATAAAAAACTCAAAGTGTGTGTGTGCATGTGTGTGTATGTATGTATGTATGTGTGTATGTTCCAGCATCACTTACAAACCGTTAAAGATATTAACATGAAACTTGGCACACATGTTACTTATATATGTCAACAACAAATATAGAATAGGTAATTTAAGCCTAACCCCCCCCCCCCCCCCCATTTGTTGGTTTTTGTTTAAAGTCCCATGCAAGTCAATGGGAAATGTATGTTCCAGCATAAATTCCAAATAGCTGTAGATATTTTGATGAAACTTAGTACACATGTTACTTTTATGTCAAATAAAAATATAAGATTAACCCTAACCTACCCCCTAATGTGAAAGATGGGGTAGTATATGCAAATATATGGGATTTCCAGTACCTTACTCCAACCTCTGCTCTGCATCTCCTGGTGAGTGCGTCAGTCACACCCCTCCCACATGCCAGGGCCGGATTATCATTGGAGCTTTTAGAGCTCCTGCTCTGGGCCCCGTATGGCCAGGAAAGAAAGGAGGCCCCGCTCGCTCTGCATCATGCAGGTCCTGGTCGGCAGTCACGAAAAAACAGGGATCTCCACACAGAACATAATGGCAGTTACTTCCCGATCAGGACCTGCTTTGTACCTTCTGAATACTGGAGGGGGTAATTGCTTTGAGGACCTGTGGTGATGTCACGATCATGTGACTGGGGGGGCGGTGCTAAAGTTACCGGAGCAGCCAGGAGAGTAGTGTGGTGAGTTCTTCCTGCAGTCTGTTGGTGTGAAGTCACTGTATACAGCAGTGTTTCCTAACCAGGGTGCCTCCAGCTGTTATAAAAACTACAATTCCCAGCAAGCTAGAGGCTCTACTGTGTACGTACATTACATTACTTATCCTGTACTGAACCTGGGTTATATCCTGTATTATACCCCAAAGCTGTACTCACTATTCTGCTGGTGAGGTCATTGTGTACATACATTACTTGTTGGGGGTTGATGTCAGTGAGCACTTAGTGGTGATATCAGGGGGGATGTCACCGGATAAGTAAGGTGGTGATATCTGAGCACTTAATGGTGATGTCGGGGGGGTGATATCTGAGCACTCAGTGGGGATGTCAGGGGATGATGTCAGTCAGCACTCAGTGGTGAGATTAGGGGAGGACAACGAATGGCATAAATGTAAAAAAAAATACCAAAGTCTGGAATTGCTGCTTTTTGGTCACATCATTTACCATAAAAACTTAATAAAAAACGATCAAAAATTCCCATCTAAACAAAAATGATACTGCTAAAAACTACAGATGATGGCACAAAAAATTATCCCTCGTATAGCCTTGTATACGGAAAAATAAAAGTGTTAAAGGGTTCAGAAAGGGAACATTTTATGCATGTTAATTTTCTCACAAAAAGTAGTAAAATCATTGTAATAGTCATAGTCATAGTAGTAATCATATAGACCTACAGAGCGAAGATAATGTGTAATTTTAACCGTAAAAATTTATTGTGTAGAAACAAACCCACAACCCCAAAACCGTTCCAAAATTGCGTTATTTTGCTATTTTTTCTTTATGAATTGAAAAATGTCTTTATTGTATGTGGGCAGGGCATCTATATGGTTGCTGGTGCATGGGGGGCCCCATGACTTTTCAGTCCACCCCTGCTAGCCGGCAACAAGTCTCAGTCGGAGGGAAGGGGGGCTGTCTTGGAGGTATTGTTTGGGGGCCTCATCAAACTGGAGTGCTCCGTCTTCCAGGCAGCCTTAATCTGGCCCAGCCGCATGCCACACCCCATATCACAAAGCCACACCCACCATTTAAGCCAAACCACTTTTGTTTTCTACCCTTTTTGTACATTTGTCCAGCTTACAAGTCACGCCCTCTTCCACAAAACCATGCCTCCTTCTATTTTCAGTCTACAATCTCTTCATCACAACTCAGCCTCACCTGAGGATGGGATATGAGGATGGGATATGAGGATGGGATATGAGGTCGGGATATGAGGACGGGATATGAGGACAGGATATGAGGACAGGATATTAGGTCGGGATATTAGGTCGGGATAGGAGGTCGGGATATGAGGATGGGATATGAGGAAGGGATATGAGGTCGGGATAATAGGACGGGATATGAGGACGGGTTATGAGTTCGGGTTATGAGTTCGGGATATGAGTTCGGGATATGAGTTCGGGATATGAGTTCGGGATATGAGTTCGGGATATGAGGTCAGGATTTGAGGATAAGATATGAGGACAGGAAATGAGGACGGAATATGAGGCCGGGATATGAGGCCGAGATATGAGGTCGGGATATGAGGTCGGGATATGAGGTCAGGATATGAGGTCAGGATATGAGGATGGGATATGAGAACGGGATATAAGGACGGCATATGAGGACGGGATATGAGGTCGGGATATGAGGAAGGGATATGAGGTCGGGATATGAGGTCGGGATATGAGGACGGGATATGAGTTCGGGAAATGAGTTCGGGAAATGAGTTCGGGAAATGAGTTCGGGAAATGAGTTCGGGATATGAGTTCAGGATATGAGTTCGGGATATGAGTTCGGGATATGAGTTCGGGATATGAGGTCAGGATTTGAGGATAAGATATGAGGACAGGAAATGAGGACGGAATATGAGGCCGGGATATGAGGCCGAGATATGAGGTCGGGATATGAGGTCGGGATATGAGGTCAGGATATGAGGATGGGATATGAGGACGGTATATGAGAACGGGATATAAGGACGGCATATGAGGACGGGATATGAGGTCGGGATATGAGGAAGGGATATGAGGTCGGGATACGAGGTCGGGATATGAGGACGGGATATGAGTTCGGGAAATGAGTTCGGGAAATGAGTTCGGGAAATGAGTTCGGGATATGAGTTTGGGATATGAGTTCGGGATATGAGGACGGGATATGAGGTCGGGATATGAGGAAGGGATATGAGGTCGGGATACGAGGTCGGGATATGAGGACGGGATATGAGTTCGGGAAATGAGTTCGGGAAATGAGTTCGGGAAATGAGTTCGGGATATGAGTTTGGGATATGAGTTCGGGATATGAGGACGGGATATGAGGTCGGGATATGAGGTCGGGATATGAGGCCGGGATATGAGGATGGGATATGAGGTCGTGATATGAGGTCGGGATATGAGGACGGGATATGAGATCAAGTACTTCCTCCTATGTTGCTTTTCCTCGCCCTCAAGGATTCAGTAGGAAAAACCGGGAAGTGCCGGGTACTCAGCTAGTATAGTCTGAGAAAGTGGAATGTGCTGCATCTGTTATAAAATAATAGCCTAATATAGAGGATGGGATATGAGGTCGGGATATGAGGACGGGATATGAGGACAGGATATGAGGACAGGATATTAGGTCGGGATATTAGGTCGGGATAGGAGGTCGGGATATGAGGATGGGATATGAGGTCGGGATATGAGGTCGGGATATGAGGACGGGATATGAGGACGGGTTATGAGTTCGGGTAATGAGTTCGGGATATGAGTTCGGGATATGAGTTCGGCATATGAGGAGGGGATATGAGGACGGGATATGAGGTCAGGATTTGAGGATAAGATATGAGGACAGGAAATGAGGACGGAATATGAGGCCGGGATATGAGGCCGAGATATGAGGTCGTGATATGAGGTCGGGATATGAGTTCGGGATATGAGGTCAGGATATGAGGATGGGATATGAGGACGGTATATGAGAACGGGATATGAAGACGGGATATGAGGACGGCATATGAGGACGGGATATGAGGTCGGGATATGAGGAAGGGATATGAGGTCGGGATATGAGGTCGGGATATGAGGACGGGATATGAGGACGGGATATGAGTTTGGGAAATGAGTTCGGGAAATTAGTTTGGGATATGAGTTCGGGATATGAGGACAGGATATGAGGTCGGGATATGAGGTCGGGATATGAGGATGGGATATGAGTTCAGGAAATGAGTTCGGGAAATTAGTTTGGGATATGAGTTCGGGATATGAGGACGGGATATGAGTTCGGGATATGAGGACAGGATATGAGGACGGGATATGAGGTCGGGATATGAGGTCGGGATATGAGGCCGAGATATGAGGATGGGATATGAGGTCGTGATATGAGGTCGGGATATGAGGACGGGATATGAGATCAAGTACTTCCTCCTATGTTGCTTTTCCTCCCCCTCAAGGATTCAGTAGGAAAAACCGGGAAGTGCCGGGTACTCAGCTAGTGAAGTCTGAGAAAGTGGAATGTGCTGCATCTGTTATAAAATAATAGCCTAATATAGACTGCATCAAGCCTCAAACTGGAATTATAACTAAAATCTGCTAAAGGCCCTTACTTTATATGATTTAAGATAGTTCTACTTAGTTCTAAGAATTATTCTATGTCTAGCACAACCAGGCAATATATGTGGTGTTAGCTCCAGGTGGACCTTTGGCAGCATTACTATTGTCCTCCTCTACTATCCTACACTTGATATGCATAGAGCATAGTAGCCCTATGGACTATCAAAGGCTATTGGGCCCTTGCATTTACCTAAGTTTGCCTAATGCTTATTTTAGCTCTTTATGTAGGCTATGTGGAGTATGGACAACGTTCCCAGAACTTTCTCCTTTTTATTTTCATTCATCTTTTTGGTTTATAATAAAGTATATAATAAATTTACGTTATAAATATGTCTTCCAGTCATTCCAATACTATGGTACAGGAGACAATGGTGAGAATGAATACCACACTGTGACGGTCAATGAGCAAGTCAAGGTTGCAGTGGTTAATGTGTACTCTGGAAGACAGTCAGCCAACGCCATCTTCGATTACAGCCAGGTAAGAAGCTGTGGTGCAAACCACACATTAGGGTCCATCTATGGTGTCACTTATCATAGAACTATGCATTTATCTTATTTATGAGGTTTGAAAAACATGGATGGTTTCTTCATAAGTAGTGTCAATGTGGGGCATTTATCAATTTTGCCTGTTGAAAGTTTCTTTTTACCCTTTTTTTTTTCCCTTTGGTTTTCGTGGACATGCACCAAATTTATCATTTGGTGCAAGTTGTTAGTAATTTTGGCTCAAATGTTGAAATCAGCTGTTCACAGCGCCTTTTACACAGAACTTACCACCACAGAGGATGCATATTTTACCCTGTAGAGCAGCCATTTCGGAGTCCCTCCTGCAGTATATCAGTAAGCGACATGAGTTATTTTCTTTTGTGGGGTTTATAGTCACCATGTGAAATGGATTTTATTTTCAACTTGAGTATTTTTTTTTTTTTTTTTTGGTTACTTTAGTGCTTACCTTTCCTTAACCTGTGTGGCCATGTCCAATGCTGGCTCAACGGAGGGTGAAGGTCCCTCAGAGACAACTATGTCGCAGGATAGTATTGCGCAGCCCCGGAGATGTCGCTGCTTTCACAATAAAATGTTTTAATGTATTTTGACGCCATTTTCTGACATTGCTAAGTGTGTTTTCCATGTGCAAAATGTATTGGCGGTGAATTGCGCAAAAAAAATACTAAAGGCGCAAAATTGCACCAAAGATCGATTGGCGCAAATGATGAATTACTGACTAAAGTTAAAATCACACACAGGACCGTGTGATTTTGAGAAAGTTGTAAAAACGACAGTGGAGAAAATGTGCCAAACTTTGGTTCAAAAAGGCACTGCGCCAAAGTATTGCGCCAAAGTTACGTGAAAAAAAACCACATAAATCCTTTGATAAATACCCCACAATATGTATAAAGGCTGTGTCTGCTATTGAGGCTAAGCTCCATTTATTTTGTGCTGATGGGTTGTTATGATGGCACTTTACTCCTCACCTTCATTTGTTGTGATACAACATTGTGGGGGAGATTTATCAAAACCTGTGCAGAGGAAAACCTGTGCAGAATCAATCAGATCGCTTATTTCATTTTTAAAAGGGCCTGTGCAAAATTAAAGAAGCGATCTGATTGGTTGCTATGGGCAACTGAGCAACTTTTCCTCTGCACAGGTTTTGATAAATCTCCCCCTGTGTTTTTTGCCTTTGACTTGGTCAAAATCACTAAATAGCTATGACCAACGCTTCCGTTACTGGGAGCACGAGGAATTGTCCATAAAATTCACATACAAATCCCTGGTAGAGTAAGTTCTTATTTCCAGTATACAGAAAGATGTTTATTTAAGATACTATTTCAAGAACAAGTTTATGGGCTGTATCAACTAAATACTTGCAATGACCAATCCTGTTCTTTAATTCCAGAACATTGTTGCCTACCACATGCCCTACAAAGGGATCTGTGTATTGGCACACATGGATATTGCTACCTTTCCACACCTTGGATTCATAAACGAGTGGATTCACACCAAGAGGGTAACTATCTGTGTCACATTTGTGAAGACACTTGTGAGGAAAAAGGGGAATATTTCATTGTTTTGAAGAGGAACTCAAAATATTGAGTTTTCAATACTGAGTTTTGAGTTGCCTATCCTCTCATCCTCTTCTCTGCTCTACAGTCCTCCCATGAGATCCCCATTTTGTTCTCTGCAGTTGAAGCTTTGGGCATGCACCTGTGTATGTGGGGAGGGAGATTTCTGAAATTTAGTTTCTTCAAGCTGATACAGCATGTGTACATTCTCCCCATATTAGTCTCCTTTCTCATTTATACTTATTTACTTATTTCCAACTCAGCCCACACAGCGTACCAAACACCCTTTTGTCTAATTTTAGGAATGGAACTTACCGTTGTAAGGTGAAAATGCAGAGTGGTCTATAACATGACTTTAGTCTAGATACCATCTCCAAATGTTGCATCAATGTCACCTCTTTGTAATCTGCATATAAAAGTCCTAATGAGGTGGTAATGCTCTAAAGCAGGGGTCTCAAACTCCCGGCCCGCGGGCCAATTGCTGCTCATGGAACAAAATTTTGCAGCCCAGGCACTGGGCAGGTGATTTCTTCAGGCATTTAGCCCAGCTTTGGGCAAGCAGCGCTAAATGCCGGAAGACTTCACACACGTCAGCACACACTGCTACTGTACCCATATCTCCCTGCTGCAGCCTATAACGAGCCTTCCTGGAGGGATGCGCGCGATTGATGATGTCATCTCATCCGCAGCAACGGACGCCGGGACGCTGACGTCCTGACGTCACCTAATGCACTCATCCCCGCAAAGAAGGCTCGTTTTAGGATGCAGCAGAGAGATGTAAGTACTGTAGCTGTGAAACTTAACTTGCCTAATTACTTGCCTAATAAGAGAGGACCTGCTTATCACCAGGGGCTAACCTATCTTCTTAGGGGGCATAATTGTTTAAATAAGAGCCCTACCTGCCTGGGGTAATATCTATCTTGAGGCCTGTACACCTATTGAGAACCCCTACCTGATCATCAGGTAGGGCTCCCCAGTAGATAGACAGGCCCCCAGATAGATATTACCCCTATCAGTGATGGGGATCATATCTATCTGAGGCCTCTATACCTACTGGGGAGCCCTACCTTATAGGGGTCATATCTATCTGGGGGCCTGTGTACCTACTAGGGAGCCCTACCTGATAGGGGTCATATCTATATGGGGGCCTATGTACCTACTGGGGAGCCCTACCAGATGGGGGTCATATCTTTTTGGGGGCCTGTGTACCTACTGGGGAACCCTAACTGATAGGGGTCACATATATCTGGGGGCCTGTGTACCTACTGGGGAGCCCTACCAGATAGGGGTCATATCTATATGGGGGCCTGTAAACCTCTACTGGGGAGCCCTACCTGATGGGGGTCATATCTATCTGGGGCCTGTCTGGGGGGCATGATGGGGGCATTATATGTGAGGGGCGCATGATGGGTGCATTATATGTGAGGGGCGCATGATGGGGGCATTATATGTGAGGGGTGCATGATGGGGGCATTATATGTGAGGGGCACATGATGGGGGCATTATATGTGAGGGGCGCATGATGGGGGCATTATATGTGAGGGGCGCATGATGGGGGTAATATATGTGAGGGGCACATGATGGGGGCATTATATGTGAGGGGCGCATGATGGGGGCATTATATGTGAGGGGCGCATGATGGGGGCATTATATGTGAGGGGCGCATGATGGGGGCATTATATGTGAGGGGCGCATGATGGGGGCATTATATGTGAGGGGCGCATGATGGGGGCATTATATGTGAGGGGCGCATGATGGGGGCATTATATGTGAGGGGTGCATGTGGCCCAGCCTCACCCAGCCTCTACCTCCAGTGGCCCCCAGATCATTTGAGTTTCAGACCCCTGATCTAAAGGATAGCTCATTGTGTCACTGGCTACCCCTCCCCTTGCTTCAGATCTCTCTTTTTTCTTTCTCTTGAAACATCCTTTACCTGAATTTAATAAAATATTTGAAATAGAATTAGATTTCCATTTATATTAAGTAGAGAATTATACCTAACTACCTAGGTTACAAGGTTTCTCACACAAGAATAACTCATGCAATTCTCTATCAACATGTACAGTTATGGGGAGTTTTCATTATTGACGGTGATATTTTCTCCTGCTACAGGAACAAAAGAAGGAACTGGAAGAGCTGCGCAAACATTACTTTGTGACCAACCAGATGGTATACGATCTTGGCCATTTTGGTAACGCCGTGAGAAGCCTTTGCTGGGGAGTTCCAACCTACTGGGCTCGAGAATACCCTCGTGAGTACAAATCTTTTTTTCTTTTGTGGATATCTGTCAAGTACTTCACCAATGTCAGAGACTCCTTTAAACTGCACTGCATCAGTACCCATTGTCTCTGTCCACAAATGTTTACACGTGTTATCTACATGGGACAGTTAATTTTTAATATAAGGGTTACGGGTTTCTTAATATTAAGCTGGTAACGTGGTTTCCAGCTGCTAGTATGTCAAGTGATCAGTTATAGTGTGTAGTGCATCTCAGCAGGAAGTGTTTAGTTCTCCTGCAGCACCCCCACAGGTGAAAGAAGGCATTACATGATGCTAATTTTGATCTATTAAATGTCTGATACTCTGGCCCCACAAGGCTGGTGCATGGTTATTGTAGCTGCTCTTCACTGTGGCTTAAAAATATAAGTCCTAAATGGATTATAAACCTTTGTTAACTCAGAAAACCCTAATAGTGTATTTTCAACCAGAAAACCCCTTTAATACCAAGATAGATTATACTTTATGCTGCCCTAGCCTTCACAATACTATGAAATGAAACAAGATATTTTAAATTGAACGCTGAATAGGTTACAAATTACACAATGTTCTTTTCCACAGGTCCACAACGTAATTTTGGTGCTAGTGCATGTGCTGGTATTCATTTTTTCTTCATACGTATTGGTCTCTGTGGAGGATTCAGTCTGTAATCTTCAGTATGTACAACGTCTGAAAACACTTGGTGCCATCCACATTAAAGTATGACTTGCTACAGATTATAACACAGTATATGTGTAACATGTTGTGGTTACAGACCAATTATAATAATAAAAAAAGTATTTGTGCTTTCTTTAGTGAAATAATTGGTTATTAATAAACTTTGTTATTTCTTATGACAACTGTATCTGAAAAATTGCAAGACTGTAATGGACAGTAACAGTAGTTACCGATCCAAAAAATTCAGGTTGCAATGCATAAAGTGTTCACCAGGTGGAGCAATATCCCATACGAAGGAAATATGAGGGCTAAAGAATAAAATATAAAATATATATTAATATACAGTATATATATATATATATATATATATATTTATATCTATATATATATATATATACACATATATATATTTTTTTTTTCAACCTCTAAATATCAAATACATATTTTAACTGTGTGTTTAAAATACCACTTCTGAATACTTACACTACTTACTTTCACGTTTAAATACATTTTAGAGTTTTTGACATCAGATTTGTAAATGACATTTCTAGGACTCTGTTAAAAGTTTAGAAGACCTTGCGACAATTGAAAGACCTTGCACATAATTTTCCCCATGCCTCAATAATGGCATTGCTTTTGCATTCATACTAACATTTAACATCGTAACATCTTATGTTTGATATGATCTGTGCCACAGCAATAAAAAAAAAAAAAAAAATACCATAACAATATATTTATTGAATCCAGTTTATATGTTAAGAACTGTTAGACAAAGACTGCTTGGGTCCTTTAAGTCACAACTCTTATTCTAGAAAAATAAAATGAATCTGCATGCCTGTAGTCATTTTTACTAGCAATAAAAAACTGTACACCCCCCAGAAAAACACTTCCAGAATCTTTCCATAGGAGGGTACAAATACTTAAATGTTACAGAAGGGCTACAGTTTACAATTATAAACAGTACATAGTGAGTCGGCACAACCCTCTAGTTGTTACAAAATACAGTAGAATGAATATGCTGCACTCACCACTTGAGTAAATGCTCTCACAGAATGGATGAGAAAACGACAGACCAGCAGGGAGCACAAACAAAACAATAGCCATTTCATGCAAGACACGCACGTCCGCTAGCCTTCAGTCCACTACTATGTACAGTCTAAAAGTCACAAGGTACATAGTGAGTCAGCACAACCCATTGGTTGTAACACTTGTCTCAAAATAAAAAATGGAATTAATGAAGCAACAATAAACACCCATCCGATGGTGCTCTGCTGCACTGAGAGCCCACACAACCAATTCCTGTTGGGGAGTAGAAATCAGTGGCACACGCTACCATTGTAAAATTCCAAGTGTCTTTATTGTTTAAAACACCAGACCAGTTGAATCGCTAGATTGCTGTGAAACAGCCATAGCCCATTTACCCTCTGTACTTTCCATGTGTGTACTCGGGTGTTGTCTACACTAAAGACATTTGAACATTCATACCTGAAATCTGATCTCTACTCCTCTATTGGAATTGGCTATATACAGTCTTTTGGCTCCAAGGGGCAAGTGCAAAGAACTAAGTAGTTACCTTAAAACATAACTTTTAATTAATAGATAAAAAATCCACACCAAATAACCAGGAGTAAGGTGTATGTGTCAGCATAACCTCCCACCAATGGGAAACAACTGAAAAAGGAGGGGACAAACAATGCACTTCCCCGGTTATCGCATTACAATTCTATGTTACTGTACACCAATAACTATTATATCAGAGAGACCCCTTTAAATATCCAACGCGTTTCTGTTCTCAAAAGAACTTCATCAGGAGTAAATAAAAAAAAAGAGGTAACAAAAAAGGCACAAAAATAAGGTATGTATAGGTGTCAGAACTAGTAAAATACTTGCAGCACAAAGCCCCATCAATTTACATAACGTATATTTAAAGATATTTTAGCAGCTATGTAATACTTAATACAAAACCCTGGCAGGAATGATAACCTGCTAATGGACAATGCCGGTTATACAGGGAGTAAGAACAAGAGACCCCTATCCACAGCACATGACGTATCGCAGGGGTAGGGGATCACACAACATGCTGCATAGGCGCTGATACAAGGCTGCAAGGTCCGAGCGGGGTGCCACACAAAGCTCTGCAGTGGCAGAGCACCCGTATGATGCCGGGAGCTTCAAGGGGCACCTGCCTTATACAGCGGCGTGGTCTCGCGTGCCCAGCGTTGGGTCCCTCACAGTTATTTCCACTACTATTTCAGGGCATCTGTCCAAGCTAGCAGGCCCCAGGGGCTAATGCATCAACCAAAGTGTAGGTTTCTTTTCACGCTTGGCGGCACTAATTCTGCTCTTTCCAGCTTCCTTTTCCCTCTCTCTACAGACTAGTGTTGAGGGCGAATATTTGAAATGCAAATTTTTACAGCAAATATAGGCACTACGCGATTTCGTGAACATTTCGAATGTAGCGCCATATATATATGTAATGACGAATATTCCTTTTTTTTTTCACAGTACACATAACAACAATTATGTGTGCTGTGGGGAAAAAAAAAAAAGTGATCATCCCTCCCTTCTTCCAGCTTGTGGTCCAAAGAAGGCTCCAATATTATTTATTGTGTGTGTTGGTGTGGAGCGCGAATATTTTGTATATGTGAATATGCAAATATTCGCGAATATCGGCTCTTTCATTAAGATTTTTGCATGGAAAAAAAAGTGAACGAACATAGCGAATATGCGAATTTCACAAACATAGGACAAATATTCATCCACATATTCGCAAGACATCGTGAATTCGAATTTGGCCCCTGCCGCTCATCACTACTACAGACTAGTGTTGAGCACGAATATTCGAAATGCAAATTTTTACTGTGAATATCTGCACTTCACGATTTCACGATTATTTAGAATATAGCGATATATATTCGTAATGACGAATATTCATTTTTTATTTCTTCACAGTACACATAACAACATTGATGTGTACTGTGTAAAAAAAAAAAAAAAAGTGATCATCCCTCCCTGCTTCCAGCTTGTGGTCCAAGGAAGGCTCCAATATTATTTACTGTGTGAGTCGGTGTGGAGCCAGAATATCTCGTATATGCGAATATGCAAATATTTGCCAATATCGGCACTTCCAGAGGACACTGACTCCTCCCTTCTTTTAGGTGAAAGATATAATTGCGCATGAGCACTATGCAAATTTCATTATGAATTTTCGCATGGAAAAAAAAGGGAGCAAACATAGCGAATATGCAAATTTGGCGAACATAGGACGAATATTCGTCCATATATTCGTGAAATATCGCAAATTCGAATATGCTCCTGCTGCTCATCACTACTACAGACCAGGCTGTCTCACTCACCACTGTAGCAGCTTACAGCCTCCCAGCTGTCTCTTCCTCCTTAGTACAAGTCTCTAGTCACTCTCTCTCCCACACAGGTATCGAACACTGCCAAGCACTGGTCTTGCCGGTAGGGCTTGTCTCCTTTCTTCTGCAGCTGCAAATATCCCAGCCCCTCTCTCTACTTTCAGTGGTTGCCTTGTGTTGATGTCTCAGCAACTTATCTCTTAGCAGTCCTTCCAGCAATTTCTCTCAAAGGCATCTTTGGCAGAGAGGAAGACTCACACTCCTCAATGGTACACCTGCAGGAGGGTGACTCTCTCTTCTCACACTCTCTTAGCTGAACATTGTTTATTGTATCAGGTGGATACTACACTAACTTTACAGCCCCTGTAGCATAGTTAAATATTAAAAATTCTAAATATTCAAAATAGTCAAAATTCCTGGAGTACCCCTTTAAACTTAACATAGTAGTCACAGCAGTGGTTCCTCCCTCTCCCCTGGGTACTGTCAGAAAGCCCAATAAACTGCAGTGACCACACTAGGGCGTTCCATTCCCCCAGCAGTCACAGAAGTGCACTACCCTTCCTAGAGTAACCTCCTACAATAGTGTTTCCTTCTCATTTCCCTAGTGGTCACAGGAGGGCACCCACTTTTCCTAACAGTCAAAGTTGACACTTATTTCCAGCATACACCTTGTATAATAGAATCTAATATTTAATGCTAGCATTTTGTTTTTGGCAGTATTCTTGGAGTTTTCCTTGACTGTCTGATAATTCAGAACATTTGGTAATCCATGTGCATACCTCCCAACTTTTGCTAAGAGCAAAGAGGGACAAGCCACAACCACTAATTGTGCCCTCAGACACACCTCTATTCCCGCACTCAGTTACGCCCTCATCATGACTGCGGCTGCAGTATGGGAATACAGCAATGACGTTGTCAGTCTGTCATCTAACTTTAGAAGGACATCCAATACAGACCATATAAGAGATTATATCAGGTGACTGACAACAACCCCCATCATTATTACTACAGACCATATAAGTGATTGCATACAGTTATATCAGGTAACTGACAACAACCCCCATCATTACACTACCGACTACAAAAGTGATTACATACAGTTATATCAGGTGACTGACAACAACCCCCATCATTACACTACAGACTACAAAAGTTATTACATACAGTTATATCAGGTGACTGACAACAACCCCCATCATTACACTACAGACTACAAAAGTTATTACATACAGTTATATCAGGTGACTGACAACAACCCCTATCATTACCACTACAGACCATATAAGAGATTACATAGTTATATCAAGTGACTGACAACAACCCCCATCACTACCACAATAGACCGTACAGTTACATCAGGTGACGTCTTCTCTGATTGGAATCGGTCACTTTAGTTTTTCTTCTCCATCCAGCCCAGACCGTCATTTCTTCCAGCTGCGACTCATCTCTGCAGAACCTGTCAGGAAAAAAGACATATAATGCTCCGAACCACCCCCCTTGGTGTCCCTCACAATAAAGTGGATAGATAAGTAGATTAGGGAAGAGTCAGTAAGTCCCACCCAATAGGAAGTTAGGTCGCTCCTGTAGGCATACAGGGTCTTTCAGGTAGTTTTCCACATCACATAGAAGCCCAAAATAGGTATGGCCTCTCCAGAGAGAGTTTCCCCCATAGGCAAATCCCCCAGATAGCTGTCTCCTGTATGAAAACCCCTATACAGTGGGGCAAAAAAAGTATTTAGTCAGCCACCAATTGAGCAAGTTCTTCCACTTAAAAATATGAGAGAGGCCTGTAATTTTCATCATAGGTATACCTTAACTATGAGAGACATAATGAGAAAAATAATCCATAAAATCATTGTCTGATTTTTTTAAAAGAATTTATTTGCAAATTATGGTGAAAAATAAGTATTTGGTCACTTGCAAGATTTCTGGCCTGTAAGTTCTTCTTTAAGAGTCTCCTCTGTCCTCCACTCGTTACCTGTATTAATGGCACCTGTTTGAACTTGTTATCAGTATAAAAGACACCTGTCCACAACCTCAAACAGTCACACCCCAAACTCCACTATGGCCAAGACCAAAGAGTTGTCGAAGGACACCAGAAAAAAAATTGTAGACCTGCACCAGGCTGGGAAGACTGAATCTGCATTAGGCAAGCAGCTTGGTGTGAAGAAATCAACTGTGGGAGCAATTATTAGAAAATGGAAGACATACAAGACCACTGATAATCTCCCAAGATCTGGTGTAAAAATGATCACAAGAATGGTGAGCAAAAATCCCAGAACCACATGGGGGGACCTAGTGAATGACCATCAGAGAGCTGGGACCAAAGTTACAAAGGTTACCATCAGTAACACAATACGCCGTCAGGGACTCAAATCATGCAGTGCCAGACTTGTCCCCCTGCTCAAGCCAGTACATGTCCAGGCCCATCTGAAGTTTGCTAGAGAGCATTTGGATGATCCAGAAGAGTATTGGGAGAATGTCATGTGGTCAGATGAAACCAAAGTAGAACTTTTTGGTAAAAACTCAATTCGTCGTGTTTGGAGTAGAAAGAATGCTGAGTTGCATCCAAAGAACACCATACCTACTGTGAAGCATGGAGGTGGAAACATCATGCTTTGGGCCTGTTTTTCTGCTAAGAGACCAGGACGACTGATCCGTGTAAAGGAAAGAATGAAAGGGGCCATGTATCGTGAGATTTTGAGTGAAAACATCTGTGGTGTCCCGGTACAGGACATGGTCCTGTACCCTCCCTAAGTCCCCTCAGGAAGAGTCCCTGCAGTCCATATGGCTCTCCTGCAGGGTTCACCCCTTTACTCACCTTCTATTGTCTCATATAAAAGCATTGTATATATTGTGTATGCATTGTCAATATGTATAAAGTTTGTACAATTGTGTACAGAAGTGTTAGTCATGTGAAGCACTGTCATTTGACATACCCAGAGTTCCTTGGGCACAGGAACCACAGGCTTGGCATCCAATGGGCTTTAGTCCAGCCTCCTTAGTATATAAGGGGCTGTAGTCTATCAGTTAGCTCTCTTGTTCCTGCACTCTCTTCTCTCTCTTATCTCCTGGATTTCAGTCAAGCACAATACCTGTACTATCTAAATTCATCTCATCTAGGCCAAAGTCTAAAGAACCTGCAGCAACGTCTACAATTCTAGTGACTAATACTCAACTCAAGAATAATATTAGTAGCACAGTGGCCTGCATAGATATTCTCAATACTACAAGTCTCAGTAAGCCTGTGAGGTATCCTGTGTCCTGGTTGCCTCTAGAGAAACTGCATAACTGTAAAGACTGTTTCTTAAGAATTACAAGTAAAAGTTCCAGTTCTTGCATAATTCCTGCTGTGGACATCCTTTATTGAAGACCATTTTTGGGTTGGTTGGCAGCAGTTACCATACCGGAATAACAACATCCTGGCATCACAAATAATCAGGGGTTAATAACACCTTACCCCACAGGGTTAATACCACCAGACCATGCTACCCTATAGCAACACCCCAGCTCACCACATAGCCTTCCATCAGCAAGGGCATTGAAAATGAAATGTGGCTAGGTCTTTCAGCATGACAATGATCCCAAACACACCGCTCGAGCAACAGAGTAGGGGCTTCGCGAGAAACATTTCAAGGTCCTGGAGTGGCCTAGCCAATCTCCAGATCACAACCCCATAGAAAACCTTTGGAGGGAGTTGAAAGTCCGTGCTGCCCAGCAACAGCCCCAAAACATCACTGCTCTAGAGGAGATCTGCATGGAGGAATGTGTGTGAAAACCTTGTGAAGGCTTACAGAAAACGTTTGACCTCTGTCATTGCCAACAAAGGGTATATAACAAAGTATTGAGATGAACTTTTGTTATTTACTTATACTTACAAATACTTATTTTCCACCATAATTTGCAAATAAATTCTTAAAAAGTCGAACATGGCTTTTTTTTTTCTCATTATGTCTCTCATAGTTGAGGTATACCTATTGTTACGCCGAGCGCTCCGGGTCCCCGCTCCTCCCCGGAGCGCTCGCTTCACTCTCCCCGCTGCAGCGCTCCGGTCACGTCCTCTGACCCGGGGCGCTGCGATTCCGCTGCCAGCCGGGATGCGATTCGCGATGCGGGTAGCGCCCGCTCGCGATGCGCACCCCGGCTCCCCTACCTGACTCGCTCTCCGTCTGTTCTGTCCCGGCGCGCGCGGCCCCGCTCCCTAGGGCGCGCGCGCGCCGGGTCTCTGCGATTTAAAGGGCCACTGCGCCGCTGATTGGCGCAGTGGTTCCAATTAGTGTGTTCACCTGTGCACTTCCCTATATCACCTCACTTCCCCTGCACTCCCTTGCCGGATCTTGTTGCCATTGTGCCAGTGAAAGCGTTCCTTGTGTGTTCCTAGCCTGTGTTCCAGACCTTCTGCCGTTGCCCCTGACTACGATCCTTGCTGCCTGCCCCGACCTTCTGCTACGTCCGACCTTGCTTCTGCCTACTCCCTTGTACCGCGCCTATCTTCAGCAGCCAGAGAGGTGAGCCGTTGCTAGTGGATACGACCTGGTCACTACCGCCGCAGCAAGACCATCCCGCTTTGCGGCGGGCTCTGGTGAAAACTAGTAGTGGCTTAGAACCGGTCCACTAGCACGGTCCACGCCAATCCCTCTCTGGCACAGAGGATCCACTACCTGCCAGCCGGCATCGTGACACCTATGATGAAAATTACAGGCCTCTCTCATCTTTTTAAGTGGGAGAACTTGCACAATTGGTGGCTGACTAAATACTTTTTTGCTCCACTGTAAAACCTATCTAGATAGTAGGTCCCCCCACCCCCCCTATTTTCTTGGTAGTTATTAGCTAGGCAGAAACATAGTAGATAGTCCCCCAGGTAGGCAGCAGTTCCTCCACATTAGGTAGGCAGCAGTTCCCCCACATTAGGTAGGCAAAAGTTCCCCTATATTAGATAGGCAACAGTTCCCCCACATTAGATAAGCAGAAGTTCCCCCAGATTAGATAGGCAGAAGTTCCCCCATATTAGATAGGCAGAAGTTCCCCCACATTAGATAGGCAGTACCCCTATCTAAGGGAGGCAGCAGTACCCCCCTGCCCAAGGGAAGCAGCAGTATCGACAATCACAACACCCCCTTACTGAACCCCTGTGTCCGCCCACCTGCCGCATTCTCCAAACTTTAGATCTACAGATGTTGGGTGTCCGGGCATGCTGGGAGTTGTAGTTTTGAAACAGCTGAAGGCAAACTGGTTGGGAAACACCTTCCTAGGTCTTCAAACTATGGACCTCCAGATGTTGCAAAACTACAACCCCCAGCATGCCCGGACAGCCTTACCGAACTCCCCGCAACTGCCCACCTGCCCGCTGCATGCCTTCCATGCTTTACTTCTGCTGTTCGGGCCTCTTCTTCTCTTCTTTCCTCTTCCTAAGCACTCCGGCATCTGATGACGTCACATGTGCGCTGGAGCACAGAGGAAGGGTCCAGCCTCTTGTGTCTGCACGCTTACTGTAGCCAGGGGCACAAGAGTGATTGATCGGGTGAGGAGCCAAAAGCTCTTCACCCTGTCAAACTTTTCACTCATTAGAGGCATTTACAATTAAATGCGGGACATGTGGGGGCTGTTCCAGGATTGTGGGACATCACCCCAAAATTCGAAATGTCCCACCGGATCCTGGTTGGTTGGGAGGTATGCATATGTCTTTTCACTGCTAAATTTAATGAACTTAACCACATGAAAATGACCTCATATAAACCCAAACTTGTCCTTCTGGATGAAAAGCAAAGGCAGAATGTTAAGCTGTACATTTGTATATCATCCAAACAGTAAAACAGTCACAGATGCAAGAGGATTAGGCACTGTACATCAAAATAAGGAAAACTGGGATAAACAGCATGTATGGGATGTCGAGCAATCGTTTGTTCTGTTTTTTCCCCTAAAGATGTAACCATCATATGGATCACACCCATCTCGGCCAAGTACAGTCACATTTGGCAGGACTTAAGTGAGAATTCTGTTCATTCATTGCCAGAACGCCATACGTTTACTTTGTCTTCTCACATCCTGTGTTAATGTGGTCCTGCTACTTTGTGACTGATTCTTTGTTTTATTATACAGAACATAAATCTATTGTCGCTGAAATGATCCTCACAATGTGTTCACAGGAATTTATCTTCAGGCTTAGTGCGAACAATATAAAATAAAACTAAAATACTGCAGTAAAATAGACATAAAAAGAGACTTTTTCTATTGTAATAATGTGTTCTATTAAAGTATATGGAAATACAATTCAACCATATAAAGATCAGTTTTGGCACTGCTTTTTCACTATGTGGCGTGCACCCCTGAGTAAAGTCTATACAAGTAGTGAACATTACTGACTGGTAAGGAGGTGCTCACTGTAGCGTGAGTCTGCAAAATCCACAATAAATAGTATAGAAGAAATTTTCATATCTTTATTGTAAAGGTGCAGGTTAAAAAAAATGTGGGAGACATAAAAACAACAGGAGTAATACAGCCGTTTCTTGCATGAATGGGCACTTCTTCGGGCCAAGGGAAACAGTCAGCCCAAAGAAGTGCGTGTTAACCAAGGAAACAGATGTAGCAGCTCGGTATACATCTTTTTTCTGTAGGAGAAAATCCCCATAGCAAACATATGCTGCTCTGGACAGTTCCTAAAATGCACAACAACAAAATTCCCCAGGGATTCCAGGGCAAATTATATGTAACAACAACCTTTAGGGGTCGCCCCCCAAGGGGTTAACCCTAAACTAGAAACCCCCCTTAAAACTAAATTTTATTGGATCATTTAAAATAAATATGAGCTCCGGTGTTGTGATTAAAAACACAGCTAGTAGTTGCTTAGATAGCATATAAGCGTCCTGTAACTTCGTTTGTAATGGTATTGTGCTATACTAACACTAATCTATGGATGCCACTATATAGACAGAAAAGCACTGATAGCTGCTAATTAAAATGTGAATAGCCCTCCGCTTCCCGACGTTTCGTTGGATAAACCAACTTTATCAAGGTACAGAGGCTAATGGCCGTTCGTTTGGTCCGCTCTCCCTTTTATACCCTCTGTTGGTGATGTCAAATCCGCTGCATCATAATGCGCCGATTAATCAGCCTATCTGAGCACAAATGACGTGACTGACCAATCCGGTCTTGTCACGTCATGATGTTTTGATCTCTTCCCAACCAATCAGTATCCTTCATGCCCTGTCACTCACATTGCGTATATATGATGCGCGACGCATGTCTCCGCACTTAGTAATGCTCTATCACAGTTGAGAACAACTGCGCATGTCCGTTCTGCGATATTCTGCCGTTCGCGCATGTCTCCGCACTTAAAGATAATCAATCGCAGTTATGAGTAACTGCGCATGTCCGTTCCACGGCGATCCGACGTTCGCGCATGTCAGTGGACTTAGATTTATTGTGAGATATTATAGGAGACTGCGCCTGCGTCCAACTCAAGATGTTCCTATGGTGGATGTGTACATGTCTGCGGTCTCAATTAAAACACAGCTATGATGGTAGTTGTGAACTACATATTAGTTGTACTCCTTAACCTACTAGTACCTTGCATATACTAAGTATATAAGCCCATTATATCACCGCAAACAGTGAATTCAGTAAATACAACATATATTTGTGGGGTTCATTATTTCAATGTCTAGGAACTTTTATTATTCTAATGCATATATTTGTAGGATTCATTATTTTGATATTTATGAACTTTTCTTGTTCTGATGAATATTATTCTATATGTGTGAACTTGGTAGTGACAGGGGCCATCGTGGTGAAGGGTAATGGTGATAGATTCTGGATTGAAGTATATAGATATAGATGGTAAGTATTGATGTTACTAGATATAACCTAATGCTTCCTGTACAGTGAATATTAGTAATATTAGAGGACGCCATATATAACTAAACTGAATCATACATCCAATGTCCATGATAGTACATGGTGCCCAAGGGGTCTCTGTATATGCATAATATTCCCATTGGTAAGTATATGTAGGATGTATTAACATCGTTGTTAGGCTTTTTTGATCCCTAAATCCAGAATGTGATGGGGGAAGAGAGTCAGATTTTGATACGGGTTGATATCGTGTAATCTTTCTGTTAGACAACACAGAGTGTAAGGGAGAGGGTTAATTATCCAGTGCTCAATTTTCTAATGCTATTTAATTTTTGAATAGTAATAAATCATAATATTATTAATTCTCCAAGAACGCTGTAAAAGAGAAGCCTTCATTTAATCCATCTGGGCTTCTTGTTCTCAACCTGTATATCCACTTGGCCTCTTCTCTGAGTAATACTCTATTAATATCTCCTTTTCTTGTCCCCATCTTGATTTGTCGTAATCCCCAAAACTTAATCTGGTCAGTCCTATTGTTATGCGAGGCCCTAATGTGTTTGGCCAGTGGAGTATCAGCATTGGTTCTAATAGTGCTGAGATGTTTGCCAATCCTACGTCTGACTTCTTGGGTTGTTTTACCCACATATATTTTGGGACATGTGCAGCAAGCTATGTATAATACATTTTTACTGCTGCAATTTATGAAGTCAAAGATCTTATAAGATCTATTGTCATATGGGTTGATAAATTCCTTAGTTTTGGGGAAGGAACTGCAAATTGTGCAGTGGCCGCAGGGATACGAACCTGCTGGTGGATTGGGTAACCATGTCTGTGGGGTGTCTATTTTCTCGTCAAAATGACTGTGAACCAAAAGTTCACGTAAATTGGCCCCCCTTCTATATGTGATATTGGGTCTGGGTCCAATTTTATCCTTCAAGTCAGGATCCGATAATAGGATATGCCAGTGTCTTTGTAATATTTGATTGATCTGAGGAGTATAGGCATCATAGGTTCCTATCATTCTAGTGACTGATTCCTTAGATGTGGAGCAACTGTTGTTCGGTCCTAGTAACCTATTCCGGTCACTACGTTGTGCTCTGTTGAAGGCCTTTCTCATATGTTTGATTGGATAGCCCCTATTCAAGAATCTGGATGTTAAATTTTGGCTCTCTTTCAGAAATCGATCATCTTCCGAGCAATTGCGGCGCGCTCTAAGGAACTGGCCAATCGGAATACTTCTCCGCAAGGTGAACGGATGCCAACTGGTCCAATGAAGGAGACTATTTGTCGAGGTGGGTTTCCTAAAGATATCGGTTTGAATCTTGTTTCCAGAATCTATGTAAATATTGAGATCAAGGAAATTAATAGATCTTCCTCCTTCTTCTGGTGTGAATTTCATGCCGATCACATTTTGGTTAAGAGCTGAGACAAATTCCCTAAAGAGTGTTGGACCCCCTTCCCAAAAAATTAAAATATCGTCAATGTACCTACCCCAAAATGAAATGTGCTGAGTGTACAAAACCAAATCGTCACCAAAAACAAAAGTGCTCTCCCACCACCCCAAAAATAAATTAGCATACGTGGGTGCGCAGGTAGTCCCCATGGCGGTGCCCTCCATCTGTCGGTAGAGGGCACCGCCAAAGAGAAAATAATTGTGAGTTAGAATGAAGTGCAATAGTTCAATAATGAACTTGTTGTGATTGTGAAATAATGTGCTCTTGGTCTCCAAAAATGTGTTGATGGCTCTTATGCCTAAATCATGTTGAATATTACTATAAAGTGATTCCACATCCAAACTCATAAGAAGTGTAGTGTCCGTGACTACAAGATCACTAATTTTTAGAACTGTGTCCTTAGTGTCCTTTAAATGTGAGGGGAGGGAAGGTACAAAAGGTGATAAAACTTTATCCAAATAAACACTAGCATTCTCTGTTAAATTGTTATTGCCAGATACAATAGGTCGGCCTTTAATGGGATCCATGCTCTTATGTGTTTTTGGTAAGACGTAAAATGTAGAGATGGTAGGGTGTTCATTTAGAATGAATTTGTGTTCATTCTCTGATAATACATTTTCTAACCTAGCTCTTGACAAAATTTCCTTCATTTGATCCAGATATTCACCAGTTGGATCACGTGCTATCCTCTGATAGGTATCCTCATCGTTGAGTAGATTCATAGCCATTTTCACATAGTCATCCTTATTTAGGAGGACTATGTTCCCGCCTTTGTCTGACGGTTTAATAATCAGGCTTTCATCATCTTGTAATGTCTTTAGGGCCCGTTTTTCCCCTTCACTCAAGTTAGAGTGTATCAGACGGCTTCTCGGGTGGATTTGTTGAATGTCTTTAGTAACCAACTTCACGAAGGTGTCGATCTCTGAATATTGACTGAATGCCGGGGTCATTGTTGATCTAGGCCTCAATGGTGTGAACGGTGCTTGTATTGCGTTCACCGTGCCTTCATTTTCTTCTTGTAAGGATTCAAGGACTTCCAGGGCACGTGAGTCCAAAAGGGATTGAGTTCTTTCATTATCCTTGTGTAGACCATGCCATTTGTGAAGAGCTAGTTTTCGGGCAAATAAATTTACATCCTTGACCCATGTAAATTCCTCAAACCTTGGCGTCGGTGTAAAAGATAATCCTTTCAGGAGCAGTGACTTCTCATCATTGTTTAGTCTATGTGAGGATAGATTGAATATTTGCATAGTATCTTGTCTATGATTAGTATGATATTCTAATGGTACCACTGGTTCTCTTCCATCAGGCACTGCGTCTATATGGTGTCCTATTTGAGAATATACACTGGAAGGGCTAACTGTAGGTATACCATAATCCTTGTGTTGTTGTTCTATTATAGTATCCCATTCCCCGCCTTGGGGTTGAACCTCCCCAGGGTATTCACTGATGGAATGGTATTCATATTTATCCAAACCAGAAAATATTGTCTCCACATACCTTGGTGTTAGTGAGCTCTCATTATTTCTTTGTATTTCAGAAATATCAGTATTATATAGATCAACCAGTGGTGTTGCTGTGGCAGCGTTGTACATGTCACCAAATGGTGTGATAGGGGTTGATGATTTTAACCCTCTACCTATACCATCCGAGGTTGGAGTGGTGTTGGAGGTATTGTGGTGCTCATCATTTGTGGTAATGGTACCTGACCCAGTTGTAGGGGCATACTGCCCATGGCTCCTGATGATATTGGCACCTGTCCCGAATGTTGGGGCATGGTGCCTGCTCCTAAAAAAGGCTGAATGTTCAAACCAGGTTGTGGCATGAGGGTTGGTATACTGGGCGCAGGAGCTGATGCCCTTGCAGAAATAGCTCCCATCTGTCTTTGTGGTAGTGGTGGTTGAATTGTAGACATATTGGTATGAAAGGAGGTAGAACCAGAGGCTGAGTTGGCCTGTGGTCCCCATGTGGTATTTGTGGGATGAGAATTTTGAGGATTTGCTGTTTTACGATAGGGCTGTTTATTTACTCTTGAGTTATTATAACTAGTTTTATTTTTCCTTTTTGTTCCTGTGTTTGATTGATTACTTGAATCTGAATGATATTCTGATCCTGATGCTTCAGACTCAGAAATCTGTTTATATGGTCTATATTGGGTGGTTCTAGTTTGAGTATTCCTTTCTTTATATGTATAGACTTTATCCGCAGTAAAGTCGGTGTAATCTCTTACGTATTTACTATGTTTACGTTCCTTTAATTCGTTTTTGTAATTGTCCAGATTCTTTTGTAACTTCTGTTCTAGATTGTTGTATTCTGGATTATTGGCTAATGCCTGTATCTGTTTGATTTCTGAATCCAGTTGGCCACTGATCTTTTGTAAATAGCCTTTCTCGTATTCTAGCAAATAATTAATGAGTCTGAGCGAATTTTCAGTTTTAATATGTTCCCATCCACGTAAGAACTCTTCGTCCTCTCTATGTGCGTTGGGGACGAGAGTAGATCTTAGTCCCCTATATACAAGTTTTTGCTGTGAGTAGGTATCCAAACTTTGCACTTCCCACCACGATCTAATGTATGATTTATAAGTCTTATTTAATGTTTTAAATGCTTGAAAGATGTCTACCTGATTTAGAGGCAGGTTATTAACAGAGAATACATGTGTCGCTTCAGTGGTAAAGGTATCAGCGTTCATGGGCTGTGACAAAAACCCTGACATAACGGGTTAATGGGGAAAGGTGGGATATACCCACTAATAGAAACACAACAACAAAATTCCCCAGGGATTCCAGGGCAAATTATATGTAACAACAACCTTTAGGGGTCGCCCCCCAAGGGGTTAACCCTAAACTAGAAACCCCCCTTAAAACTAAATTTTATTGGATCATTTAAAATAAATATGAGCTCCGGTGTTGTGATTAAAAACACAGCTAGTAGTTGCTTAGATAGCATATAAGCGTCCTGTAACTTCGTTTGTAATGGTATTGTGCTATACTAACACTAATCTATGGATGCCACTATATAGACAGAAAAGCACTGATAGCTGCTAATTAAAATGTGAATAGCCCTCCGCTTCCCGACGTTTCGTTGGATAAACCAACTTTATCAAGGTACAGAGGCTAATGGCCGTTCGTTTGGTCCGCTCTCCCTTTTATACCCTCTGTTGGTGATGTCAAATCCGCTGCATCATAATGCGCCGATTAATCAGCCTATCTGAGCACAAATGACGTGAACGTCGGGAAGCGGAGGGCTATCCAACGAAACGTCGGGAAGCGGAGGGCTATTCACATTTTAATTAGCAGCTATCAGTGCTTTTCTGTCTATATAGTGGCATCCATAGATTAGTGTTAGTATAGCACAATACCATTACAAACGAAGTTACAGGACGCTTATATGCTATCTAAGCAACTACTAGCTGTGTTTTTAATCACAACACCGGAGCTCATATTTATTTTAAATGATCCAATAAAATTTAGTTTTAAGGGGGGTTTCTAGTTTAGGGTTAACCCCTTGGGGGGCGACCCCTAAAGGTTGTTGTTACATACAGTTCCTAAAATGGACAGAGATGTCAGCGGAGAGCACTGTGCTCATGATGTCAGCAGAGAACTCTGTGTTCCAAAAAGAAAATAATTTCCTATGTAGTATTCAGCAGCTAATAAGTACTGGAAGGATTAAGATTTTTTAATAGACTTAATTTACAAATCTGTTTAACTTTCTGGCACCAGTTGATTAAATAAAAAAAAAAAGGTTTTCCACCGGAGTACCCCTTTAACGGTACACTGCAGCAGCTGGAAGCAAATGGCATATCTTGCTGTTTACATTAACCCCTTAAGGACCAAGCATTTTTTCGTTTTTGCACTTTAATTTTCCCTCCTTACCTTTTAAAAAGGTCAGCGTGCCGAAACGCACATTGGATTGGTGGCATCCCGGTCCCTACAGTGTCCCTGTGATTGTTTTAATCCTGTTGTGGGTATTTTGTAACATTCATTTCGCAATATTATGCACTTTACTGCTGGTGTTTAGGTATCCGTACCCAAAAGCATACAGCACCTTACTTAAGCTGCACTTTGCATTTTTTATAACTTATATTCACTAAGCTGCTATTATAGATTGGTGTCTGTATTTATGCATATTGTTTTGATTAGTGGTTTATGTGCAATACCCCTATACCACCATTCTTGCCGCAGGGAATCCAGTTTTGCCGCTCTTTGTGATGCATTGTTTTCCTCTTCATGTGTGTATCTAATTTTAGTGCATAACAATAAAATGTATTTATTTTATTTTTGTACAAGTGACTCTTTGGGCTTCTTTTGCTCTTTTTTGTTTACACTTCCACTTTAGGCACGGCAATCAACTTTGATCACCACGTCTAAAGAGTTAATGCCAGACATCTGCCTGAATGGCGATATCCGGCATTACCGGGACCGTGCAGGTATGATGCGAGCTCAGCTCCTGAGCTTGCTTCATTACCCTCCTGTGCTGCAGCGCCATTTAGAAACTGTGTTTTGTGGCAAGGGGTTAATACTAGTATATCAGCACTTGTGAGAAAACCAATGTAATACAACAAGTAATGGCACAAATAACATATGCAGAGACCATATGGAAATTCAGATGCCAACTCTTTGTACATATAGGCCCAGATTTATCAAACTGTGTGAGAGAAACAGTGAAGAGATTTTCCCACAGCAACCAATCACAGGTCAGCTAACGGGCTGAGGTAAAGTGAAAGTTGAGCTGTGATTGGTTGCTGTGGGAAAATCTCTTCACTGTTTTTTTCACACAGTTCTATACATCTGGGCAGTAGTCTGTACCTTATAATCTCCATGCCGATGTATGCTCCATGAACAGAAACTCAATGTTTCCTATGAGGTTATTGCACAGCGATCCACTTGTCTTTTCTGCTGTGAGAACTGCTCTTGCCGGTGGCATCTCTACCAGCAAAAAGCTCCACTCCGATCTGCTGCGCTCACGTGAGACTGTTGTGTGATGTCACAAACAGGTAGTCCGTGGGGCCAAAAAGCCTGTGCTTTCCTTTGTCAGGGCTGGTTTTATGAATGGAACTTGAATATCAGAACTTGATATCAATTTTCCCGTATTTCAGATTACCAAGTCTTTAAATGTAATTTTGTTGTATATTCACAGTGCATGGCTCCTCTGCAGCCTTCCTAGAGTTCATAAATAAAACGGATAAAAAACCACCTCATGTGAACAGAGTTCTTAAACGAAGTGCATTCAAAACAGTGTATGAGTCATATGCAATCTTCCAAGGGTCCGTAATAAAGTGCATAGGGAACGCCTCATGTGAAAGAAGTTCTTAATAAAGTGCATTAGAGACATATTATGTACAAAAATCGCAGGGTCCATAGTTGAACCATATCCCATAGGTTGCAGTATTATTCATGTATGAGGCGTATCATATCTTGCATGTGCCTTATTCGTAAACCTTATTATTAATAATAGTATTATTATTATTTATGATGCCTCACGTGAGCACAAAAGATCGGAGTGGAGCTTTTTGCTGATAGAGATGCCATCGGCAGTGGCAGTACTCCTAGACAAGTGGATCGCCACACACTAACCTCATAGGAAACATCGAGTTTCTATTCATGAAGCATACATCGGCATGGAGATTATAAGGTACAGACTATGGGGGAGATTTATCAAAACCTGTTTAGATGAAAAGTTGTTGCTGAGTTGCCCATAGCAACCAATCAGAACGCTTCTTTCACTTTTCTAACGTCTTTTCAAAAATGAAAGAAACGATCTGATTGGTTGCTATGGGCAACTCAGCAACTTTTCCTCTGGACGGGTTGTGATAAATCTCCTCCTATATTTACAAAGAGTTGCCTTCGGAATTTCCATATAGTCTCTGCATGTTATCTGTGCCATTACTTGGTTTGTTTTGTTTTCACAAGTGCTGATATACTAGTATGAGGTGCCATTTGCTTCCAGTATATTGCTTCTCATGCATTTCTTTACCCAATATTCAGTTGTTTTTACCACACAGTGCCATTATTAATAATATTCATAAACATTTATTTATTGTTAGTGGTTAACAGGGAACCACTTAAAGGAAATCTGTTATCAGTATCACCCACCCTAACCTGTTATACAGGCTTGTAGTTGTAGTGCGGGTGAAACTGATAGATCTGTCTCCCTTAACCATCTATTTCTTTTCTTGACACCACAGGCCCTGCATTCCCAGACAAAGATGGCACTGAAGGGGCCTATTTCCTTATTTAGCTGCCTTTTCTTTGCAGCTAAGAGCTGTGGATTGATCTCTACATCCTGAAGGGATCCCTGGCTCTTAGCTTCCTCCACTAGGTCTAGTAGGGGATCACTACCTCTGGTGCACTGCATACACTGAGTACCACCTTCTCAGAGTCATAGTATGCCATATTAATGTGGTACTGTCTCTGCCTCTGACCTTTCTCATCAAGGGCAACTACATATGTGGTGGGTTCTAGACACTGCAAAATGGGGAAGGGGCGCTCCCAGGCAGCCTGCAACTTATTCTGCCTGATGGGGTTCAGAACCATTACCTTCTGTCCCACTTCATAGACCCGGTCCCTTGCATTGTGATCATACCAGTACTTCTGCCTGGACTGTGCTGCTGTGAGGTTGTCATGTGCCAGCCCAGTCAATGTGTGCATCCTGTCCCTGAATCTCAGAGCATACTCCAGCACAGAAGTCTCAGGGGCAGGTAGCCCCCCTTCCCATTCTTCCCTAACTAAATCTCGGGGTCCCCGCACTTTGTGACCATACAACAACTCAAAGGGCGAGAAACCTGTAGGCTCTTGGGGTACCTCCCTGTAAGCAAATAACAGATGGGGTAAATACTTTTCCCAGTCTCTGCCCTCCGATTCTACAAATGTTTTTAGCATTTGTTTCAAGGTGCCATTGTTACCGGACACTCTGTCCAACCAATGTAGAGGGTTGTGATCAATTATGACAGTAAAATCCCTGCCATACAGGTATGGCTGTAATTTTTGCAAAGCCCAGACCACAGCTAGACATTCCTTCTCTATGACCGCATAGGCCACTCCCAAATGTCCTGCCAGGGGGGGGTCTCATGGGCCAACCTCAGCAGCTCTTTCCTGAACTGCCTAGGAACCACTAACAGCCTTTCTCCCTCCTGGGCCCCTAGCATGCCTTTGGAAAGGGACTCCCAGTACAAGATATAATTTTCCAAATATACCCGATGCCCATCTGTGTCAACACATGTATGTTCAGCACGTTGTCTCAGCCCTTCAAGGGAAGGGTCACTGCGCAGAGCTTCCCGGAAATGCTCATTTCCCTCCCCCCATCTTGGGGCATCAGGGAGCACATTTCCCCCAGGTGAACTAGCATCTCCACCTTCCTCTCCCTCAGTTCCAGACATAACAATGTGACAGGCATCATACACAGGGCTATCACTCCTTCCCTCCTCCTCCTTAGGCTCACAGGATTGGGACATATCACTCACTGCTGGTCCCTCATCCTTAAATATCACCAGGGGCACACCAACCCCTCCCCCTAGCCCATCTCCACTAGGTTTTGGCATTGGCAATGCATTGTCACCACATGTCACAATACACCCCATTTCACTTTTGGAAACATTACTGGTTCAGTCACAGGTAAACAATTATCAATCCCCTGCACTCCCTCTCATTTACTACATTTCGCAGTGTCTCCCAAAGTCTCGCACAGTACCTCAGAATGAACAGGGCTCTCTTCTAGCCAATCCGGTGTGCAGGTAGTGTCCTCTGGAGCATAATGACAGAGCATCCGACCCAAATCATTCCCCAGCAGAACATTAACAGGGATGTCCTCAGAGACCCCCACCTCCCGCAAACCTTGGCCTGTACCCCAATCCAGGTACACACGGGCCATGGGCACAGCAGGCTGCACACCTCCAATTCCTTTTAAAGCCATGGTTCTTCCAGGGATGATGTCCTCTGTATCCACCACTTCAGGCCGCACCAAGGTAAAGGAGGCTCCAGAATCTCGCAAACCCACTGTCACCCGGTAACCCACAGTTACACTCTGCAGGTTATCCGCTCTTTTCTCCACCGCTGCGGACACCAGAAGAACGGCTGTGTGTCCTCCAGCTACTGGTGGAGAATTCTTTTTGTTGGGGCAAGTGGCACTCAAGTGCCCAATATTGTTGCATCTGTAACCTCGGCGGGTGTCCCCCTGACCCAATGTGACTCCTGTTGCTTTTGGGAATGATGGCAAGAATTTCCCGGCTGACCTGGTGGTGCTTTGTGGTTGTGTGGCTCCCCTCCAGGTACTTGCTCCAGCTTGTGCAGATCTACGCTTTGCTGCTGGCGCCCGGTTGTTGGCAAAGTCATCTCCTAGTTCTGCTGCTTCCATGGCTGTCTTGGGCTTGCGGTCCAAAATCCACTCTCTGGCTTCAAAGCTCCGTGTTTGGAGAAACTGATCCAGGACCACCAAGTCCTCCAGGGCCTCATAGGTAGTGACTTGTAGGCCCCCAGTCCATTGCCTGAATGCAGTCCTTAGCTGACCTGCATGTTCAGTGCAGCTTTCTGTGGCGCTTTGTTGCAAAGTCCTAAATCTTTTCCGATAAGCCTCTGGAGTCAGATTAAAACTTTTTAGCAGGGCAGATTTTATTGCCTCATAGTCCTGGTCACTTTCAGAGGGAAGCAAAGCAAACACATCAAGAGCTTTCCCTCGCAGCCGTGGGGTTAGATATCGTCCCCACTGTTCCTTAGGTAGATGGAACTGCTGGCAAACCTTTTCAAATCCCCTCAGGAACACATCCAGATCACCATCTTTCTCCAACATGGGGAAATGTTCCAAGCGGTGTTTGTGGTCTCCTTTATCCTGCACATCACTCCGTGCGGATGAAGCATCCCCTCTCAGCCTCAGAACCTCCTGTTCATGCCTCTGCTGGGACTCTCTCTCTACTGCCTCTCTCTCTGCAGCTCGTATCTGTGCCTCTCTCTCTGCCGCCTCTCTCTCTGCAGCTCGTATCTGTGCCTCTCTCTCCAGTTTGGTACTTGAGAAGCAGTTGGAGTTTCATATTGGCATCCACATTCCCAAGGTGTTGTAAGGCAGTCCGCATATAAGAGTCCAAGGCCTCATGTGGAGTACTGTCCTGATGGGGAGTAATGTTGTATTCCCCAGGAGATATCAGTCCTTGGATGGCAGTTCCAGCTGTAGGACTTTGTCTCATGTCACTCAGCTCTTCTGCACGGGCATCATACTCCACAAGATCAGCAATAAGTTGTTCCTTGTTCTTTCCTGCAGTAGGGATCTCCTTTTCTTGGCACATTAGCTCCAGTGCAGGCTTGGACTGCTTGCGATATGCCTCAATATTTCCGTGATGAGACAGAGGAGGTAAAACAGGAGATGTGGAGGACAGAACTGTCTTGCACTCTTTTTGTATGTCTTTTAAACCAGCACTGAGCTCTGTCTTTTGAATTTACACACAAGAATATGTATGCAATTTCTTTTTAGTGCTAAGATTTCCTTACAGTTAAAATCCAGCAAGCACTAAAAATCTCTAAATATATCCCGACGTTGCCACCAGTTGTCACGATCACACCCTATCGGTCCAGCCAAGATATTAGAGAGAGTGTGATGGTGCAAGGGTTAAAGCTGCCAGACCTCTGGGTATCCACTACTAGTCCCAGCAAGTCACCAAATTAACCCTTAGATAAACGTGTTTCCACCAGAGCCGCCTTCAGAAAGGTGAGCTCATATATTTAGAGATCAAAGACCAGAGCTGATTAATTAAACATTTAATCTGATAAAAGGTATCACAGTGCTATGCATAAAAATAAACAAATTACATACAGTTACAAAAATATGAAAGAGTTTAGCAAGGTAAGTTCAGAAAACAAAAGATGCAGTTCTTACAGCATGATGGTATAGCAGTCCTTCAGTGAGTGAGAGTCCAGCTCTTGTCAGCTTTTTGGCACAGCCTTAAACACCCAACTTTGAGGCTAGCATTGTTTTAAATATCATATCTGCTTTCTTGGGAGGGGGACTCCATTCCCCCCTCCCCTCTGATCCAACCAGGGGGGCATCTCTGTTCCTGGCCCTCTTATCTGGTTGATTATATGATGGGACCAGAGTGCCCCTTACATCCTGCTGCTTCAAAGAGCCTCTGACTTCAAAGGAGATACAAACAAACAGCCAGACCCCCAATAAAATGCAATACACAAAAGGATACACCGTCTGAATGACCTCTCACCCATGTCTTGGATAATACATCACACACAGTTATAATTTATAATACACATATAGGATTTTAATAATCAGGCCTTGGGCCTGACAACCTCCTATCCCGAACTCCTATCCCGTCCTCCTATCCCGTCCTCCTATCTCGACCTCCTATCTCGACCTCCTATTCCGTCCTCCTATTCCATCCTCCTATCTTGACCTCCTATCTCAACCTCCTATCCCGACCTCCTATCCCGTCCTCCTATCCCGTCCTCCTATCTCGACTTCCTATCTCAACCTCCTATCCTGTCCTCCTATCCTGTCCTCCAATCCTGTCCTCCCATCCTGTCCTCCCATCTCGACCTCCTATCTCGACCTCCTATCTCGACCTCCTGTCCCGTCCTCCTATTCCATCCTCCTATCTCGACCTCCTATCCCAACCTCCTATCCCGACCTCCTATACCGACCTCATATCTCGACCTACTATCCCGTCCTCCTATCTTGACCTCCTATCCCGATCTCCTATCCCAACCCGTAATATGTGTACCAGGTATTGCAATATCTCCAGCCGTACAGAAGTTATGTGGGAACATACATTTCCCTTTGATTTGCATGGGACTTTAAACGAAAACCCCGACCCTCAGAAACGGGGTTGTTAAGGGTTAACTTAACTATCCTATATTTTAGGTGGACATATAAGTAACATGTGACCAAGTATTATCCAAATATCTCCAGACGTTTGGAAGTTATGCAGTAACATATATTTCCCATAGACTTGTATGGGATTTTAAACAAAAACCCCAACCCTGGCAAATGGGGGTGAGTAAGGGTTAAATCACCTCTCCTATGTTTGTTGTAGACATATAAGTAACATGTGTGCCAAGTTTCATGTTAATATCTTTAGCCGTTTGGACATGATGCTGGAACATACACAAACACACACATACATACACACACACACACACACACACACACGTTGAGTTTTATATATATATATATACTAGCTGAGTACCCGGCGTTGCCCGGTTTTTCCTTCCTAATCCTTGTTGGGGAGGAAAATAAACAAAGGAGAAAGCTTTTGACTTTATATCCCGTCCTCATATATTGTTGTCATATCCCAACCCCATATCCTGTCCTCACATCCCGACCTCCTATCCTGTCATCATATCTCGACCTTATATCCCATCCTCACATCCCTTCCTCATATCCCGACCTCCTATCCCGACCTCCTATCCCGTCCTCCTATCCCGTCCTCCTATCCCTTCCTCCTATCCCAACCTCCTATCTCGACCTCCTATCCCGTCCTCCTATCCCATCCTCCTATCCAATCCATCTAATCCCAACCTCCTATCTCGAACCTCCTATCCTGACCTCCTATCCCGTCCTCATATCCTGTGCTCCGATCTAGACCTCCTATCTTGACCTCCTATCCCGACCTCCTATCCCGTCCTCCTATCCCGTCCTCCTATCCCGACCTCTTATCTCGACCTCCTATCCCGACCTCCTATCCCATCCTCCTATCCAATCCATCTAATCCCAACCTCCTATCTCGAACCTCCTATCCTGACCTCCTATCCCGTCCTCATATCCCGTGCTCCGATCTAGACCTCCTATCTTGACCTCCTATCCCGACCTCCTATCCCGTCCTCCTATCCCGTCCTCCTATCCCAACCTCCTATCCTTATCTCCTATCCAGTCCTCATATCCCGTCCTCCTATCCCGTCCTCCTATCTAGTCCTTTAATCCTCCTATCCCCTCCTCCTATCCTGTCCTCCTTTCCCGTCCTCCTATGCCGACCTCCTATCCCGACCTCCTATCCTGACCCGTAATATGTGTACCAGGTATTGAAATATCTCCAGCCATACGGAAGTTATGGGGGAAGATACATTTCCCATTGATTTGCATGGGACTTTACACAAAAACCCTGACCCTCACAAATGGGGGTAGTTAAGGGTTAAATTAACTATCCTATATTTTAAGTGGACATATAAGTAACACGTGACCAAGTATTATCGAAATATCTTCAGCCGTTTGGAAGTTATGCAGTAACATTTATTTCCCATTGACTTGTATGGGACTTTAAACATAAACCCCGCCCCTGGCAAATCAGGGTGGGTAAGGGTTAAATCACCTATCCTATGTTTGTTGCTGACATATAAGTAACATGTGTGCCAAGTTTCATGTTAATATCTTTAGCCGTTTGGACGTGATGCTGGAACATACACACATACATACATACATACACACATACATACACACATACATACACACATACATACACACATACATACACACATACACACATACATACACACACACACACACACACACACACACATTTTGGGACATGTATCAAAGATTTTACCCCTGTTTTGTGTGTATTTTTTTGCGCAAAATTTTGCGCAAGCCCTATTTTGCGCATTTTTTTGTGCACGTTTTGGTAGAGCATATCCTCCAGATGTGGCTGAATCAGGGTACCTTGGAGTGACATCTATAGTACACAAGGATTTATTACCTGCGTTCTTTTCCTTTGCACCAAACATTTTGACGCACGTGCGTCTTTTTCCCCATAAATATAAGCCAACTTTAACTGCACGTAGCGAAATCCTTTCTATTTCTGAAGGAAAGTTCTACTAAGAATCCACCAGAATGTTTTTACTTTCCTATCTCAATTCCTCATTTGGTTTGCTTTATATTTTTACTCCTTGGTTATTCCAAAGCACTTTTAAAATAATTTGCATATAGAATATTTGTTTCCAGTTCAGTTATTCATTAGATCACTTGTATATTGTTATTTTATGATCCAACAATTTAATACATTTACATAGGAAATGTTTGATAACTTATCATTGAACGAGCTCCGTCACATTAAAATAGCTTTGTATCCACTTAACACTGTAGATCATTCTCCTTTTATTTTTACAATTTACTGCTTTCTGTTATACTTTTCCCCAGCGCCCGGTAAGATAGCCAGCCATCTTACCATGTGACCACGGGGGGTTTCCCCCAAGCCCCCCCCCCCCCCAGCGATCGCTGCTATCAGCTGGTCAAATCTGACTAGCTGATAGCAGCGTTTCGCTATGAGAATACTTAGCAGCGCGGTGTGTGAGTCCGGATCACGGGGATCGGGACACACACCGCTCTGCTAAGTGTCCCTTACCCGTCCCCCGGCGTCACTTACCCGGCCATGCGGTGTCCCGAGCGGTCCCGGCGCAAGCGGCGTCCTCCAGTCGGTCCCGGAGGTGGTGCGTCCCCGCGGTGAGTTTGCAGCAGCAGTGCGGCATCTTCATTGGCAGCAGTGAGATCGCCGTAAAGCGATCTCACTGCTGCCTCTGGGAGTTTCAAAACTGCAACTCCCAGCATGCCGAGACAGCCTTTGGCTTTCTGGGCATGCTGGGAGTTGTAGTTTTGCAACATCTGGAGGGCCACAGTTTGGAGACCACTGTACAATTGTCTCCAATCTGTGCTCTTCCAGATGTTCCAAAATTACAAATCTCAGCATGCCCACTCTGTCGAGACATGCTGGGAGTTGTAGTTCTGTAACATCTGGAAGACCACCGATTGGAGACTATTATACAGTGGTCTACAAACTGTGGACCTCCAGCTGTTGCAAAACTACAACTCCCAGCATGCCCAGACTGCCCAAGCATGCTGGGAGTTGTAGTTCGTCAACATCTGACCCTTCAGATATTGCCGAAATACAACTTCCAGCATGTCTGGCCATGCTGGGAATTATAGTTTTGCAACAGCTGGAGGCACACTAGTTGGGAAACATTGTTGGTTTCCTAACTTTTTTTTCCCAACCCGTGTGCCTCCAGCTGTGCCTCCAAACTATAACGCCCAGCATGCACTGACAGACCATGCATGCTGGGAATTGAAGTTGTGCAACAGCTGGAGGCACACTGGTTTGGAAAAACTAAGTTAAGTAAAAAACTTTCAAGTGTTTTGCAACCAGTGTGCCTTCAGCTGTTGCATAACTACAACCCTCAGCATGCACGGACTGCCAAAGGGCATGCTGGGAGTTGTAGCAGTATGCCTCCAGCTGTTGCATAATTAACTACAAGTTCCAGCATGTCCTTCTGCTGTCACTGCATGCTGAGATTTGAAGTTTTTGCAACAGCTGAAGGCACACTGGTTGCGAAACACTGAGTCTGTTTCCGTGTTTCGCAACCAGTGTGCCTCCAGCTGTTGCAAAACTACAACTCCCAGCATGCACGGACAGCCAAAGGGCATGCTCGGAGTTGTAGTTTTGCAACAGCTGGATGTTCCCCCCCCCCCCTCCCCCCAATGTGAATGGACAGGGTACACTCACATGGGCGGAGGTTTACAGGGAGTGCTGCAAGATTGAGATGCAGCAAACTCGCTGTCAAGCCCTGCCCGTGTGACTGTACTCTAAAAACACTACAATACACTACACTTAAATAAAATAAGTTAAAAAACACTATATATACACATACCGCTACACAGCCCCCCTCCCCAATAAATATAAACGTCTGGTACAGCACTGTTTCCAAAATGGAGCCTCCAGCTGTTGCAAAACAACAACTCCCAGTATTGCCGGACAGCCATTGACTGTCCAGGCATGTTGGGAGTTTTGCAACAGCTGGAGGCACCCTGTTTGGGAAACACTGGCATAGAATACCCCTATGTCCACCCCTTCGCAAAACCCTAATTCAGGCCTCAAATGCGCATGGCGCTCTCACTTTGGAGACCTGTCGTATTTCAAGGCAACATTTTAAGGTCACATATGGGGTATCGATGTACTCAGGAGAAAAAGCCCCCAAAATCTGTAAGGCAATTTCTCCCTTTACCCATTATGAAAAGGAACAGTTGGAGTCTACACCATTATGTTAGTGTATAAAAATAAAATTATTTACACTGACATGCTGGTGTTGCCGCATACTTTACATTTTCACAAGAGGTAAATGGGAAAAAAGATCCCCATTTTTTGGGACACAATTTAGCCAGAGTACGGAGATACCACATATGTGGGCACAAAGTGCTCTGCGGGCGCACAACAAGGCCCATAAGGTAGAGTGCACCATGTACATTTGAGGTGATTTGCACAGGGGGGTCACAGATGTGAAATGAAGAATAAGGACATTGGTATAATTGATGTGTTATAATTGGGTGCAAAAAGTGGTATTATTGTGAGATTAAAACTACATAATGAAGAAAAAAATTCTAAAACTAATAACGAGGACACAATTACTGTTTAGGTGCAGAAACGCTGCAGACAAAGCTCCTACTAAATAGAGCAACGGTGTAAATTTATGCTCTGAGGAGAATTCTAAATTTAAACGCAATTCAAGAAAGTAGCTGCACAAGAATGATAAATTTAACGCAGCTGCGCCAAATTTACACAACAGGCAGAGGGGTAAAAAACTTCTATTATACACTGGAAATGATACATGTCCCCCATTGAGTTTTATACTAGCTACACATATTACGGGTCGGGATATGAGGACGGGATGGGAGGTCGAGATAGGAGGTCGGGATAGGAGGACAGGAAAGGAGGTCGGGATAGAAGGACGGGATAGGAGGATGGGATAGGAGGTCTGGATAGGAGGTTGGGATAGGAGGTCTAGATATGAGGACGGGAAAGGAGGACAAGAAAGGAGGTCGGGATAGGAGGTCGGGATAGGAGGTCGGGATAGAAGGTCGGGATTGGAGGACGGGATAGGAGGACGGGATAGGAGGTCAAAATAGGAGGTCGAGATAGGAGGTCGAAATATGAGGACAGGAAAGGAGGTCGGGATAGGAGAACAGGAAAGGAGGTCGGGATAGGAGGTTGGGATAGGATGACGGGATAGGAGGACGGGATAGGAAGTCGAGATAGGAGCTCAAGATTGGAGGACGGTATAGGAGGTCGGGATAGGAGGTCGAGATAGGAGGTCGAGATAGGAGGTCGAGATATGAGGACGGGAAAGGAGGATGGGAAAGGAGGTCGGGATAGGAGGTCAGGATAGGAGCTCGAGATTGGAGGACAGGATAGGAGGTCGGGATAGGAGGTCGAGATAGGAGGACTGGATAGGAGGACTGGATAGGAGGACGGGATAGGAGGACGGGATAGGAGGTCGGGATAGGAGATCAGGATAGGAGGTTGAGATAGGAGATCGAGATAGGAGGTCGGGATAGAAGTCTGGGATAGGAGGACGGGATAGGAGGATGGGATAGGAGGACGGTATAGGAGGTCAGGACAGGAGGTCGGGATAGGAGGTCGAGATAGGAGGACGGGATAGGAGGTCAGGATAGGAGGTTGGGATATGGGGTTGGGATATTACAAGAATATATGAGGACTGGATATGAAGTCAAAAGCTTCCTCCTTTGTTTATTTTCCTCTCCAACAGGGATTAAGAAGAAAAAACCGGGCAACGCCGGGTACTCTGTACCAGGTATCGAAATATCTCCAGCCGTTTGGAAGTTATGCAGTAACATATATTTCCAATTGACGTGCATGGGACTTTAAACATAAGCCCTGCCCCTGGCAAATGGGGGTGAGTAAGGGTTAAATCACCTATCCTATGTTTGTTGTTGACATATAAGTAACGTGTGCCAAGTTTCATAATATCTTTAGCCGTTTGGAAGTTTTTGTGGAACATGCACACATACATATATACATACACACACACACACGTTGAGTTTTATATCTATATATATATATATATATATATATATATATATAGAAGAACAGATTTGCTGCAGCACACGAAAGTAGTGACAAGTGGTTTATTTCATTCCAATCGCTAAGCGATTGGAATGAAATAAACCACTTGTCACTACTTTCGTGTGCTGCAGCAAATCTGTTCTTCTAGCATTGCGGACCTGGGACCTGTAACCTTCTGCTGCGTGCACCCACTTCTTCATATTTTTGAGGTGCAGCCCGCCCTGTGTTTTATATATATATATATATATATATATATATATATATATTGTTATGACTCGCTCTTCCAGATAGGTGCGGTTGCAGTATAGAGGAACGGAAACAGTACTTTTCAAATCAAAGTTCAGTGTTTTATTCACACTTGGCACAAAGCAAAAGCCTTTAAATGCAGAACAAAGGAAAACGTAACTTAAGTCCACCTGTATTCCTTAGGTGTTTGTTCATACCTGGGTCCATGCCATGCGGCATCAAGCAAGTCTTTTCCAGGCCTCCAGGCAGTCTGCTGACCAGCTTCCAAACTTGGAGCAAACATAGGGAAGAACTCCACTCCCAGCTCTCTCTGGCAGTGTGAGCTGTAACTAGCAAATCCCCCTCAGCTGGTGAAGCAGGTTGCCTTTAAGGCCAACTAAAAGCGGCCCTGATTGTGGGAAATGACCCACACTCTGCACTTGGTCATGCCCAGTAAGAGCCGTCCTGGATTGGCCTTCCAGCCATACTACGGCCATAGTGTCAGTCTGCATCGCAGCACAGACACTGAATTGTGGTGACACATACCGCCCACGATACTGGAATACTTGTGCTCTTGGTGGTCCTATGAAAAAAAAAAAAAGAGGCAGGAAAGATGGAGGTGTAGTTTGTATACATCAAATTGGTGTTTTTTTCCCCCCATTTACCCAGAAGCTGGTCTATTTGTACTTTGGTCCTTTGGCACCAGTTGTACAACATTTTCACTAAGACATTGGAATAAAATGCAGCTGAAGTATTGACTGTATTTAACCCAAAACACTGGGTTCAGCAAAAGATTTATTCAGTAAACATTTATATTCATGTATATTAAGGGACAGAATACACTAATCCTGTTAATTTATAACAGTTGATCTAAAACATAATCCAAACTGTATTAAGCCTTATTCGATATATATGTTCAGTTATTAAAAAAAATAAAATAAACAAAAGGAACGAAACAGTGTATACATTACAATTCCCTTTACAGTACATTTCTATTGATACAGTCTGCAAAAATGGAGAGGGAGGCCTTTTTATGCTCTCCGCTTGCCAAGTGGGTGGAGCTTACAACAGAGGATGCATGATTTCACACAGAAGGGGTCTAGCTTCCCAGAACTGTGAATTTACTACAACTTATGCCCACTATCAGGCGTAAATTGTAGTTGAAGTCTATACCAGCTCATAGCACTGGCAACCTCAGAATTGCCCGAATTTACCAAGAAGTCTCCTGATGAATCCACCACTTCAGGGACACAGGGGGACATGTATCAATAATGGTGTAGTAATGTGTGATTTCATGTATGTTTTTTTGCATCAAATGGAGCATATTTGCGCCAAAATTATCAATTGTCGTACACAAGTTTGTAATTTTGGCACAAATGTCTATACAAATACAAATGCCCTACAAAAGGCGCAGACCCCAGAATTCCAGGCAGTAAATCTGACTTTGGGACATTCTATTGTTGTAGCTATTTTCTCTGTCACTTTATTCATGGTGTAGATTTGCACCTAAATGAAGGTATTTGTGCCTAAACGTGCGCCAAATCGAAAAGTCGCAATTAATGAATTCCAGACCAAAGAATGATTGTAACTGAAATCACGACTAACAAAGTATTTTGTTCTAAACCATTTGGCGCAATTGTTTGTCGCAAAAAGTTACATAAAAGGAAATTTGAGACAAATCACAGTCAAAAAAACAGGGTAAAATCCTTCATACATACCCCCCACAGTCCGGAAGAGACTAGTGACACAACATGGGCCATAGTAAAGACTGCAAGACTCAGGAACCTGAACACACACTTTATCTTCATGGGCAACTCATGTTTCAGCCATTACCTTGTTATAGAGACTTTGCCTTCACTTCTGAAACAGTTTATACTTTTCGTGTTCTCATTCTCTTCCTGCCCAGCGTTCATCTGTGTGATCAGTGCAGGCCAGTGGGAGAAGTCACTGAAATAGCTTTAGGGGCCACAGTGGTCATAAATGTGATGCAGCCCCTAAGCTAGGGGACTAATAGGCCCCTTCTAGGCTGACTGGGCACTTCAGCTCTCTCTATTCTTCCTGTTAGACACCACATGGCATGCAGGTGGTATGTATACTGAATTCTTCTCCCCATCTCCTGGTCTCAGGTGCACTATCACTAGGAGATGGGGAAGAAACAACATAGGCAGATTCAGTACTCACTGTCGCATGTCCCTTAGTGTGAGCCAGGAAGATGGGACCAGGCTAATGTAGTGAGAGAACCATTAAGGAAATGCAAGGGACTTTATGTTCTACTTGGGAGCACAAAGGCGCCCAAAAGGGTCACATAGAGAAGGCACTGAGGGACACAGAGGAAGAACTATTTTGTACTGGGTAGTGCAGTGGGGGCACCTGGGATTAGTACTTTAGAGTTACAAAGAGTGATTAGTACCTTGAGGGACACAAAGTTTGACAAAATAAATGCACTATTAGCTTGTATGGGCACAAGGGGGGTTACATGACTTTTTAGGGGGGCACAAAGTGGGCAGCCTCACTGAGGGGGAAACAGTCCCAGTTATTACATTGTGAGGAGGATTACTTTGTGGGCTTCAAAAAAGGGCACTAGGATTGTGTGAGACACAAAGGTGGTCACTAATGCTTTGTGGGAGGCAATGAATGGGGCATTGGTGGAAGCAGGCTTGGGAGGATATGTGGAGGGATGAATCATAGCTGGAATAAGTCATTGTGGTGGTCCAGACCAGATAGTGAGTAAAAGGAAAGTGAAGAGGGAAGATGTCACCTGTAGTCTCTGGATTTAACTGTCCCTTTTCACTGATATAGCCAATATCTTACCATTAAATGGTGACTGCATTATAGAGCTATAGGTGCTTAGGTTAGGTTCACACTACCGTTATGCATTCAAGGTCCCTTTGGAGCACAACTGGCACTGCCTGGTCCCATTGACTTGAATGGGGTCCGTCAGGTGTCCAGTATTTTAGTTGAGTGGAGAAAAAAGATCAGACATGCAATATTTTTTTTCTCAACTCCCGTCCTTCCAACAAACTGAGCGACAAAGGCCCCTTTAGCGAAGCACAACAGCAGTGTGAACGAGGCCTTACCTTCCCCTCTGGTTGCAGAACAGGGTTGAGATTAACATCTGTCTAGCCTTAGAAGAGAAGTGAACCTTTAATTAGTATTAACTATTTAATTGTCTATTTTCAGTTTTCTAAACATGGGTGTGTCTTTTTCTTTGTGTTTCTTTCACTCATGGTTTTGGCTTATAAAGACTAAAACAAAATACTGACCACAATGAAAGGGCCTTCCACTGGACAAAAAAAAGGTTATTAGAAACATACCATATTTGTAAAATGTTCCTATTCCATCTAAGATGTTGCATTCTGCTCTGTCATCACAAGATGTCAGGATTTGTACTATTCTTGGAAAGTGCACTCACGCGAAAGAAAAAAAAATCTGCAGGTTTAGACAAAGCAAGTTTGTCAGGAAAAAAGTTTTCATCCCATTAAACAGTGCACAGCAGTGCCTCCTCTGAGCAGCATACAAATGCAATGCAAATTCTTGACAACAACGAAGATATGAGGACAGCGCTGGACTAGTCCTGAAACCCAAGATAGAAGGTGCACAGGAAGGACCAATTTGGAGGATCAAAGGCAAATCCTCAACTGGAAAGCACTTGGGATTCTTCTGTGTGGATTAAGCATCTATAAGAAGAAACATTGTTCAGATTTCTGGAAGTTTAGAATAACTATGGCTGAATGTTGCACCTTCCATGTGGTTTTCAAGACTCTGCTCCTTGCTACATTTCTTTTGGTATGTTATGGTCAAAGTAGTTCTGAGGAAAGTACTGGACCATCTTGCTATGGAGGTTTTGACCTGTACTTTGTGTTGGACAAGTAAGTGTTGGTTAAACTCTGTGGCATTGACTAATTTCTTTGCATGAAATGTATAGAACGTTTGTCTACATCCATAATATGGGTTGTGTGTCATTCAGGAGGTTATTAAAGATGTTTCACTAGAAATATATTAGAAATCCTGCAGACTGACCATGGGCTGAGAGCACAACAATTTACTCATTTGGTTATTGGCCGAAAGTCAAACTTAAGTGTACTGTTCCAACTGTGGGTCAGCTCATGACCTACTTCCAGATGATGACCAATAGGAGATTTAAGGTAACCAAATTCTTAGCTTCTCCGGGATATTTGCTATAAGAATTATCCTCAAATATTTATGAGCAGACTCATGCCCGCTTATGATGTCAGTCAGCCGATGATATTGGGATATTTGAAAGGGGTCTTTTACTTTTTAAGTTCATTTCTTAGAAATTGACACATGGTAAGAATGGCATCTACACAACGGTGGTAGTGCTTGCAAATAAAAAGCAAGCCGGTAGATTAGTGACTTGTGATGCTATACTGCATACAGATAGAAAAGAGCTGATCCTTGTCATGTGACACGCACTCTATTGTGATGTGGCTGTCTAAAAGACTGCTGATGAGTTTAATATTATTCTCCTTAAATAAAGTTATAATTCTGCAATTCTGAATAAAAGAGGAAAATCTGGATCTACTAGAACCGTATGTGGAAATCTACTGGATGAAAATGCAATCTTTACTGATCTTGAAGATATTTCCTTTACGATAGCGGGCAGCAACGTTTTTATTGCACACGTAGATTGTTTTTACTTTTTGCCAATAAGAAACTAGAAAGCAGTATGCAAACCCACACATGCAGGGCAAATGGCACGCAGATGTGAACTTGGAAAAACAATGTGCAGAATACCTCAACAGGACACATCACGTTCTCCTCCTCCATATTTGCTCACATTACATAATGCGAGAGTGGTTTTATCTGATAATAATAGGAGGTGGGTAGATTAAAGGATGCAATCGTGGGTAGATATATGGGAACTTTTTTGTATGGCCTGAGCTCTAAAAAGTAAGGTACCAAATTCAACCATCTTCATATTCATGAACCTCTTGCTCAACCTGTCTTTTAAAACATCTGTTTGACTGTTTTGCTGAACGTTGTTGGGTGGCACTATGGGAATAACTATCGGGGTAGCAGCTTCAATATGGATCGGCTATGTAGATGGTGCTGAATTTGTGTGCTAAAATGACTGTAGATCACTAAACTAGTTAAAGGGCACTATTCCTAGTTTTTCTGTTGAGCACTCAAATGGGGTATTATATGGGTATTTATAAGGGTATAACAAAAATCTAACTTTTTTCTTAAGATTTTCCATGAAGTACAGAGATTACTATGGATCAGAGTTGAGTGCACATAGCCGGAGGCATAAAAAAAAGCTGAGCCAGCTGTTTTCCTTCTTCAGCTGAGTGTTAGCCTGCATTCCTGTTGCAGACCTGCCAGCTGTGCTCATGGAAGCTAAATCACAATTTCTGGCCAATGGCAACTTCAGCAGAGATGTGTTGGGAGATCGTTCATGTGCATGGGCTTTATACATTTTGTCATGGGCGCTTTTGCATTAAAGATGAAAATGTATATCAATTTAATAGTTTAACATACAATAGTAGAGAATGAAAACGGAGCACACACCTCTCCCCCCTGCAGTCTGACTTGCGAGGACTCAGTCCCGATGACACGAGTGGCTTCAGGATGGCACAGAGTGCCATCCTGAAGCCACTCGTGTCATCGGGACTGAGTCCTCGTAAGTCAGGCTGCAGTGTGGGAGAGATGAGTGCTTCATTCTCTACTATTGCATGTTTTATATGGACTGTTTCTTTAAACGTGAGCACCACCTTGCTATTAATAGCATTTGCGGATGGCACTCAAAGCTTAACTTTACATTATTATTTGGGTTTTTGACGGCGGTTACAATGCTCTTTCCTTCTAGATAAATTTAATGGTTTAATTTACGGTAAAACCTCTCTAAAACCACCTCTTTGTGAAGACCACCTCCATACCTAGACAGGATTTTCTGTGACAGATTATCAGTTCTGTATTTATTATGCATTCTTTAAGAAGATCCACCCCCCTAGAAGACCACTTTCTTTGTCCAATTTTTGGGTGGTTGTCTCAAAGAGGTTTCACTGTCAGTATTGGTTTCACTGTATTGACTTATTTCTTGATCAATTGAAAAAAAAAAAAGATGATATCATCACATCCACTAAGTTTCCCACATGGCTCCCTGGGGGGGGGTCTGCAGTCAAAAAGTTCTACAGAGCAATGTGTCTCATGAAAATAGCAGAAGCCAGCTGTGCCTAGATTACAGGATTTATAGAGTGCAGTCATGTACAGTATGCATCTGCTTTGGATGCCACAGCTGAGTTTGGCACAACTCAATGTGCTGTCATGATGTGTCATCTCTGGCTTTGCACAGGGTTGCAGTTGTCTTGTGCCACAGGGTTATCACCATCCACAAAGACTCTTGCTATTATAATTTAGTCAGGGGTCAAGTCCTGGGAAAAAAAGTGTGGGAACTCACCCAAGATTTCCACTCAAGGGCTGGTCCTCCAGAACTCCTGCCAATGGGGAAGGTGTTCCTGCTGTGGAAAAAGCACAGGAACTCAGTTCCCATGGGTTTCTACAGGACTTGAGCCCTGAATTTAGTACTGAAGACTGCATATTTAGTCATGGCCATGGAAAGTAGATGGGACCCTAGTAAGGCTTGTTATTTTTTAGGCAGCTATACTTATAAATTGTAAACACTTGTAATACTGCAATATAGTGCCAAGACTGCAATATAGTGCCAAGACAATGACGATTATGTCATGCAATTCGGTTCCTAAATAATACCACTAATTATGGGTGGCTTTTCTGTATGTTATTCTAATGGTGTTGATGTTAGGGTCACAATAGTGTAGGACACATTTTTAGCAAACATGCTCATGTCCATTGTCATCTTTGCGCACAAAGGGGGAGATTTATCAAAACCTGTGCAGAGAAAAAGTGGACCAGTTGCCCATAGCAACCAATCAGTTCACTTATCTTACTTTTAAGAGGCCTTTTTAAACATTAAAGAAGCGATCTGATTGGTTGCAATGGGCAACTGGTCCCCTTTTTCTCTGCACATGTTTCGACAAATCTCCCCCACAGTATGTATCATATCCCACTCATGAACGAGACATTGCTGTGTAAGTTAATATGAATTTATTAAACCCTAATGAACCCTTCAAAATAAATTGATAAACGTTGATCTAGATAAAAGGGGTAGTCCCATGCCCCAGCATTCTGAACATTTTGTTCAGAACGCTTGGAGTGGATGTCCGTAATGGTGACATCACAGCCACGCCCCTCATGATGGCACACCACCTCCATTCATGTCTATGGGAGGGGGCGTGACAGTCTGCATGCCCCCTCCCATAGATATGAACAGGGTGTAGCGTGAAGTCGCGATCACGGCCACCTGCACAGGAGTACCCCTCTAACAATGGCTATCATGCATGAATTTTGGCACCAAAAAGAACACCAAAATGATGTGGCTTACCAGAAATGCGCCTTTGTATGGTGTAAAGGGATGTGGCTTATATGTGAATCACAAAAAGGTTCCATCATTTTGGGACACTATTCTTTCCCAAGGCAATCCAATTAATATTTGGTCTAAAGTTATACTAGGTAGACTACAGACACACCAGATAAATCAAACAGCCTGAGCCACTGTGATAAATCATGCACATGTGTAGACTGTCCAAAAATTAGGCAATATTAGTAAATTCCTCCCATAGATGGTCAATACTTAGAGTAGGCTATTAATGTCTGGCTGGTACGACCAACCTTCTGGAGAACCATGCCGCCTTTATTCTAATGATGAGATGGGGTACTGGGAATTTTTTATTAAAGCCTAAGGGTCTATTCACATGGAACAATTTACACCAGCAGAATTCCGCTTGCGGAATTCAGCCTCAAAAGAAAGCCCAATACACTTCTATGGGATTCTGCACTCCCATTGACAATTCGGAATTTCCACTTACGGAATTCCGCAAGCGGAAATTTCGAAGTGTCAACGGGAGTGCGGAATCCCATAGAAGTGCATTGGGCTTTTATTTGAGGCAGGAATTCCGCCATGTGAATAGACCTAACTCAACTAAATTCAGATATTGGTGCAGAAAAAAGGTTGCTTCTATATCCCCATTTTCTATATCCCATGGCTGTTATGAGCTGCTCTGTAAATCAGCTCATGCTCTAGCACAGTGCCATCCAAACTGTTGCCCTAAACTGTTGCCCTGTTGCAAAACTCCCAGCATGCCCGGACAGCCAGTGGCCACAGTTTGGAGACCACCGCTCTAGCAGACCAAACCTGACTGTGTTACATAGTCCACCAGTGATTTGAGTAGCTGGCAAGAAATGCTACAGTTATATAGCACAGTGGCGCAACTATAGGGAGTGCAAAGGTATTAGTGACACCGAGGTCCTGGTGTCTGAGGGGGTCCTAAGGCATCTCAGCCCTAAGATTAGTACTAGTATTATAGATGGCACACATTAGACACGGGGCCCTGTCAGACTTTTTGCCCAGAAACAACAAGATATGCCTCTGCTTGCAGGGCTAGAAACAGCTGAACACCAAGGGCTAGAGAGGCCAGCTCCTGACCAAAAAAGGGTTGTGAGGTAGTGAGGCACCTTTTTTTATACTACAAAACCCATCTCCTTTTCCAGCTCAGAGGGGTCCAAAAAAGATGAAATTTAGGGATTTCTTTAGTTTTCATACCATATAGGTCACCAATAGTCACCTTTTTTAACCATGCTGGGACTCAAAGCAATCCATCAGCTCTCTGGTTCATAGAAGGTTGAAAACAAATCCCCATGTGTCATCTTCGTGGACCATGGATCATGGGTAGATAACAGGCTGCTGAGGTTTGTTGTCTGGACTGCTAATGGAATTAGGTATTGACCCTAGAATTCTGTAGACCTGGCTGAGCATCATGGAAGATGTAGTTCGGTGTCAGTATAGCTGCCAAGTGTTTCTCATTCCTGACCTGGAAAGTGGTTGAAGTGGATATTCTGCTGACACGGCGTCCAAGAAATACCTAAGAGCTGCCAGTCTTTAACGGGTTCTGCCACCTGGTGGAATGAATTTCACTAAGTGCATTGACCACTGAGATTGATATTAACATTAAATAATTAGAATTATGTTTCATTACAGACCAATACTCAATTGTGTATGTTTTCCAGTGAAGGTATGATGTTCATCCAAAGACCCTTGCCAGAATATAAAGTACTGTGGATATCCCTTGGATTAAAAGCTAATACTTCTCAGTTGCTCACAAATTAGATGCAGAGGTTGTGAAAAGACTAAATTCTATCTTGATGTTTAAACCATTCTGTTGAATGGGTCCAAGATGTGAAATGTAATCTTCCCCCAATCCCGCTCTTACGTAGGTCCCTATGCATTCAATTACTGAGCTCAAGATCATTTAAAGGCACACAGTCATTCTGCTAAAATGTGGAGAGTCACCTTGGATATATATATATATATATGTCAGCTCCCCAATCTTTATTACAATACTTTATAATATTAATTTATGTGCGACCATTAATAGAATATTAATGTTAAAGCTCCTACAGCACAGGACTAAAGTAAGGAATTGGTATTAAAGGGAATCTGTCAGCTGCAATTTATGTTCCAAACTGCTGATACTGTTAGATACTATTAGCACAAGAAGACACATGGTACCCGTTGTGTATGTCTTTAGATATATATATATATATATATATATATATATATATATATATTCGAATCTTCTATAATGTCGAAAAATGCTTTTAAGTGCTGAGTCCTGACTGTCAATCAGTTACAGGGAGGGGGAGTGAGGAGGCGTTCCAGCCCTCAGCACTTCAGGGGCTTGGGAAATAGCATATATATATATATATATATATATATATATATATATATATATATATATATGTGTGTGTGTGTGTTTGTGTGTAAAATAATAGCTCAGTAGTTTTGTAAATGCAATGCATTTCTACGCTTTTGAGTTCTGCAAAAATATATAAAAAGTATAATTTTATTATATTATAGTATATACTTAGCAAAGGGACAGAACACAAACACTAGAAAATTACATTCAGTTACTTAAAGAGGTACTCTAGGTTATAAGTGTAAGATCATGGGGTTTTTGACCACTTTGAACCCCTTTTGCTCTCAAGAATGAGGACCCGGGTAACAGCTCAAAATGTAAGTTGCACATGCATGCCACTGCTCCATTTGTTGTCTATGGGAGCCACAGAAATCTAGCACTCAGCTAGCTCCAATTCACCCATAGACAATGGATAGACTGGCCTTGGGCATCCTTCATTTTGACTTGAGTCTTTAGACACTGTTGTCGAGATTAGGGTTTTAGCAAATAAAGGATAAGCTTTTTAAGTTGGCATACCTCTTTAAAATCAATGGGAGGAGATTTATCAAATCCTGGATGGAGAGCAACTGCTCCACTTTTCCTCTACACGTTTTGATAAAACTTCCCCAATGGCCTACTTCAAGTACTTGGCTGGAAATGCTGGCATACCTTTTTGCCTGTATCCTGACGTATATCTTGGACGTACAGAAAAAACAAGCTGTGAATGAGGCCTTTTAGTCCATATTAGGACATGTTTACATGACTAATATCCATGGTTTTTGATGTGGAAACCCTGCCAATTTACACATCAAAAATGTGACCCTATTGACTTCAATGGGAGCAGAGGAGCATCACAGAAAATAAGTTATGGTTTGGCCCCCACACTTCCCATAGCTCAAACAGAGCTGTGGTGCATTGTTGCACATGGGTGTGGAATTTATCCTTGTGCACATGACCTTGAAGCTAAGAGCTGAACTCAAAAGTTTGTTGGTCACCATTGGAAACAGCAAACTTGTCATGAGTTCCTAACAATTTCTCTACAATGCTATAATGGTGTGTGTGTGTGTGTGTGTGTAGTTTTTCTTAGGATGAAAACACATGATCAGGGTGCATTGCAGATTCACCACAGTGCAACGGCAACGCAAGCTGATTGTGTGTTTTCACCCTAAATATTATAGTTCTTTTAATGCAAAAGTATGCCTGCAATGGCTTCAGAATTCAGCTCTAAAGCCATCAGAATTGGAAATGCAGCTCTGGACACGTTCTATACAAAATAAATAATGGAAATGGACTTACAGTTACTTACATTTTCATTTCAACTAGGTATGTATGTATGTAACTCTAGTACTGTGCATAGGTGGTTCTATACTTTCCTAATATAAATTCTTGCTTTAATCAGGTGTATTAAAAAAAAATATATAACTGCTTGTAAACAGTTAATTCTAAATGTTGACTACAGTCCAAAATTCTATTGAAATGAAAAATGATCTGCTTCCTTTTCCTAGGTTACTATGTCTCTTTTCTTTATGCATGAATGCCTTATGGTTCCCCCAATGGAAATACATATAGTAGAGTGTCAGGATGGTATTGACTTTGGGTGGTTTGAGACTTTTATAACTCCTGAGGGGGGCAGCAGGATGAAAGCAGATGCATCAGGACATTCCTATCTAAAATAAACCTCTATGTTTTGCATTGGCCTTACAAAAGCATTTATTTTCTGAAACAACATATTTAAATGAGTTTAAATGTTGGAAGTTGAGAGGCCATTTTTTTTGCATAAGAATTTAATACTATATAAAAGTGAGAGGTTAGAAAAACATGATGGCTCTTTTTAAGAAAAAAGCACTTTCAAATGGTTGTGATAGGTAACTCACCACATTCAAGTGAAGGGGTATTAGCTGTCATACCGGTCACAACCTACACACAAGAGGAGTGCAGTTTCTGGAAGTAAATAGCCATGTTGTTTTCATCTTATACAACCTCAGAACACATTCTCTGATACACCAGCTTTTCTCCTTCAGATTTTCGTCTCATATTATACCCAGGAGCACTCGCTTTCATCTGTTCAAGTCATGGTTCATTAAAATATTATATATAGACAGCATAATGTTCTTTAGGATAGAAGGAAAACAACTGCTTTGGGTGAAAGAAGAGGAAGGTATCACATGCTTTAGATGGCTTGACATTGCATTTATTTTTCCTTTCCACTGTGTGCAATATTTTATATCGAGGCTGGTCAAGTGGGGACAGCTAAGAGGAGCACCATCTGCACTCTGCACTCTGTTTTAAGAAATGAAGCCCTAGTCAGATTAAGGTGTATTCCAGTTTCAGCAAGTATAGATCTTCTATTGTGGAAAGAAAAGTTATGTAATTTTCAGATGACAGCTTTCTACTATTATATAGGCATGTAACTCCTTACTGATATCTAATATTCTTATAATGTACAGTAGGGGTACATAAGGTAACTCTTACATGATGCCCCACATTGTAGCAATTTGAAATAATACTTTAGAGAAGTTTAGTATAAATGAAATTATTAAGCCTTATTTTGCCAGGGAACATAACTTTTACGACTAAGGTTGGCATGTCTAACCGAAATGTGTCACGTTTACCTGATGTGTTGTGTTTGTGAGCCATAATAAAGAAGCTAAGCATTCATCCGAGCCGACCTTTTCCTTTCTTCATTGTCAAGTTGCCTTGGTGTTGGTTTGCACCGGTCTGAGCGTTGGGTCTAGCAGCTTGGGGTGAGCTGATAACTGTATGCGATTAGGGAACATAACAGGCTTGAAAGCAAGCCTAGCTCTTCTTGTTTTAAAAGGGTTTTTCGATGATAAAACCTAATTTTACCAGTCTAATTAATAAATATATATTGGTAAATAAAATAATTTTACTACTTTTCTATGGTCTTTGTTCCTGTTTAACTCTCTGGCAGGAAATTCAGCCAACTCTATCTCCCTTCCCCTATGCAGAATGCTCCACAGGTGAAATGGGTGGGGTTATAGTCAACAAAGTGCAGTGGGAGTGAGAAAGAGCTGGCTATATTCCACCAAAGTGTACAGCAGGAACAGAAAGTCCATTACAGGATGTACTGTATACCGGACAGGAAGTGGTGCAATGAAGACGACAGAGCAGGCAGTCTGCCACAAAAGCAGAAGGAATGCATTAAATACCACAGACCAGTGGTATTTTTGATTTTACTAATATATACCCAATTATTAGACAGTTGAAAACAAATTTCATAATTGGAAAAACTTTTATTAGGGATTTTGCCGGTAGCATCACCCACAAAAAACATACTGGTATTGTCTGTTAGTTTGAGCGATGCTGATCAAAATAGTGGTTACCTTGTCTTCCTATCATTCAAAATGGTACACTCAGGGTACACTTCTTGCCAGCCATTCCATTATCCACACTGCCTAATGGATATTCATATGCTCCTTCGTCTGCCCATAGCTGCTACTGAGATCCTGCGCGTGCGCACTCAGATCTCCAGCTCTGACTATCACCGCACAGTCGTGGGTATTATAACACAAACTCTATATTCCATAAAACATGCACTGATACAATCATTGATGCCAATCTGAAAAAGCATCAAAAAGCATCATTGCCTGTTTTATGGAATACAGAGTTTGTGTTATAATACCAGATCTCAAATTTACCTTTTGGAACCGGATTGCCTATATGTCAAAGGGTCATTTTTGTTTTCCTATCCACTATTACTATAGGACACCTTGTTTGGGATCCTTGGACCTTTAGGCCTTCATCGGACATCTTTCATAACCTATATAGGGGGATATGAACATTAAGTGTAACCATTTATTCAGCTGAACCTGTTCTACTGTTAAAAGGGTAGTGAGTGAGTTGCCATGTTGTTTGTCCAGATCTTATACAGAACTGTTTGTGTGCCCTTAGGTCTCGGGAAAAAAAAAAAAAACAACAACTGGCAGAGTGAAGTGTTTATTTCCAATCAACTCAATTTTATTGGTAGACTGTAAATTATAAGTAAACCATGGAAATATTACGTGAAGCACTTTAAATACACACTAATAGAAAGGACTGTGATTGTTTAAGAAGATGGACTACTTAGTACAAAGGATGTATCCCCCTCCACTAGTATGGGCCATAAATGAAGAGCATCCAGTGGTTACATATCTTTACTTTCTACATTTGTAATACAGTTCTGTATTGCTTTTGCATACATTTTAAGTAAGCCAAAGTGGGGTCAAGCTCATCCTTCCATGTTTGAGAATATTGACTTTGCAGAGTTCTTCTACAGTTACACTGGTTTGTATGCTATTTGTCAGATGCATCCGTGCGGATGTAAAAATGAACCCAGAAATGTTTCTTGCTCCCGAGTTAATTCTGTTCAACGAAGAGGTGAGGTCATTCCTTGAGGAGATGCCAAGAAAAATATATAGTTATTATGCCCAAGCTAATCACTGACATAAACCATTCCAAGCCTGTCCCGTCCCACTGACGTTCAGCGCATATCATCTGTTTCCCACTGGGCTTTATAAAAGTCCAGCCCACACAACATTGCTTAACCCTTGTTCTTCTGGTATAGACTTTGTGGTAGAATTAAAATATTCGATCTAGAAAACAAACTGTTGTGACCTATTCTTTAATTCTGTGATTCTGGATGATATAGCAAGGGATGTGTGTAGCTACCGTATGAGTTGCCATATATTTAGCACCAATGCCTCAGCATAAACAGACGATTTAATGGCGGGGCTCGATTTTGGTTCATATCTGGAGAAGTGATCATGGAAACAATGAAAGTGCATCACAGGTTTTCAGCCTTGTGCAAAGAATAGAGAGGAAGGAGTGCAGTGTGGTGTTAGCCGCTGTCTGGAGGCAAGTGTATCTCATTTCCTGTATGTGTACAGTCTGCAGGGGACATTATTAGAATGCATGGAATTTATATGATGTATAAATTACGGCGGAGTAGGTTGGATGTTTTATTGAAATAAGTGGTTCAAAGCACGGACTATACAGTCACCAGGGACATCTGCAGTCGAGTGAAGGAGAAGTGTTTACTATGTAAGGGTAGTACGTTCACATGTTGCAGATCAGCGGTGAATTTTCTGCAACTGATTGTTGATACATTCATTTATTTTGGTGCAGATGAAGGTATGTAATGTCCTGAAACTGATCTACAGCAGAACTGCCGAAAATCTGGAGCATGTCAAGGAAACTTAAGGGCTCATTCACACTACGGAATCTCCAAAGAAGTGCGCCATCTCAATAGACAGCAATGCATTGCCGAAGTGTGAATGAAAGATGCTGCAAAATCCTATTGAGAGCAATGGGAGGCTGCTACACCGGATTTTACAAAGCCAAAGTGTGAATGGGCCCTAAAGGTGAAGGCACACGCTGTGGAAATGCTGCAGATTGTTTACTGTGGCACAATGGCAACAATTGCATAGGGGCAGATCTGCACCAATTTGTACAGTTTGGTGTGGATTTGTTGTAGATTTGCAGTACAGATTTGGGGACGAATATGCTACTAAAAAAATTTGAGAAAAAATTGACCAGTTGCCCATAACAACCAATCAGATTGCTTCTTTTTGGAAATTGCTCCTCTTTTCCACAGCACCGGTTTTAATAAATATCCTACACTGTGTTTCAAATCTGGAATGGTTGATGCAAAGTGACAGTAGATCCGATGTAATAGCTGCAATACCTGCAGATGTATTGCTGAATTATCAAAGTCAATAAATCTGTAGTGAATCTGACACAACAATTGAAATGCTGCAGGGTTAAAATCTGCACCATAGGTTAATTTCTGCTGGGAAGCCAAAACTTTTTTTCTAGCATAAATAGATAAATACATTTTTTTTTAAATGTGTTTTATTATCAGCCACATTTACAATTGGTCACTATCATGACCTTGTCCACTCTTGTGTTAGGTAGCATTATCAGCCAGACACCAATAAAACAGCAGCAACCTGACTTTACCAGGGTGGGTGAGAACCATAGAGTTTGACCCTCCCCAGCCTTAAAGGGGGTACTTCAGTGGTAATATTTTTTTTAATCAACTGGCTCCAAAAAGTTAAACAGATTTGTAAATAACTTCTATTAAAAAAATCTTAATCCTTCCAATAATTATCAGCTGCTGTATGGTCCAGAGGAAGTTGTGTAGTTCTTTCCTGTCTGACCACAGTACTCTCTGCTGACACCTCTGTCCATGCCAGGAACTCTCCAGAGCAGGATAGGTTTGCTATGGGGATTTGCTCCTGCTCTGGACAGTTCCTGACATGGACAGAGGTGTCAGCAGAGAGCACTGTGGTCAGACAGAAGAAACAACTCAACTTCCTCTGTAGTACACAACAGCTGATAAGTACTTCAAGTATTAAGATTTTTTAAAAGAAACAATTTACAAATCTGTTGAACTTTCTGGCACCAGTTTATTTGAAAAAAAAAATAAATAATAATTTCCACAGAATTACCCCTTTAATAACGTCAGCCTGTTACCGTCCAGGCTTTGGAGAGCTATTTTTGACGCTCTGGGCTTGTTGATACCGGCTCTTCCTGGTACCCCTGTGGCAGTGGGTAACAGGGTGATAGCCTTTACTCAACTCTTTCCTTGCTGAACGCTACTTAAAGGGGTACTCTGGTGCTTACACATCTTATCCCCTATCCAAAGGATAGGGGATAAGATGCCTTATAGCTATCACGCCCCCTCCCGTAGGCTTGCATTGAGGGGCGGAGCGTGACATCACACGGGGGCGGAGGCGTGACGTCACACGCTGCCGGCCCTGCGGTCGAGCGCAATCAGACCCAGAGCGAACACGCTCCGGGGACTGATTACAAACGGGGTGCCGGGTGCTTGATCACGGGCATCCCCAGCTGTGGGACTCCCACGATCAGGCATCTTATCCCCTATCCTTTGGATAGGGGATAAGATGTGTAAGCACCGGAGTACCCCTTTAACTCTTTTCTTGCTGAGCTGGTGAAGAGCGTTCTGCCCAACAGTGGGAGGGGGCAGTAAACAGAGATCTATATGGATCCCTGGTTTAGTGTGTATGTCAAAAAAGATAAGTAGCTATGTACAGCATTGCTACTTAACTCTTTACTTGCTGGAAGTAGCTATACATTGTATACAATGCTGCCACCTGGCATTTTATACAGCAAAAAAACCAACAAAGAGCCACTGTTAGGCTGTTTCCTCACATGTTTATTTTTTTAGTTTTTTTTGGAATACTGCCACTGCAATTTTTGAGCCAAAGACAGAAGTGTATTTAAAAGGAATGGTAAATATACCCCTTCCCTTCAATTCCTTAGTTGAACATGATGGATGTATGTCTTTTTTTTTAGACCATACTAACTATGTAATTTCTCCTTCCTGCTGGATCCACTTCTAACTTTGGCTCACATGTAGCAGATTAGCTGCTTTCCTTACCCCAATTTTTTCCAAAAATATTTTTAGCCAATGTGTGGATTTAGAAATATAGTACACAGGAAAACGGGAAGCAGGATGTGGATTGGATGAGTAACAGGATTGGCCTAAATGACAGTACGCAACATTATTACCCCTTGTAAGGAGAGTTTACAGTAACTTACCATTACGTAATGACCTTTACAATGCACAGTTCCATATGTTTGCAGGAGCAGACATATGGACAGTTCAAATAATCTCTTGTCAAAGATCATAGTCAAAAAAGGTCCTAGCAAAGACATACATGGTGTCGCATGACTTCTGTCTTGGCTTTGATCAATTATTCTTCTCTTACAATGACTAGAGCATCTTGCTGACAACTGGGCAACCAGTCACTAAGAATGTCACCTGATCCCTTATCTCGGAGTATCCAGTCTTCTCATATTAACTACTGGAGAGCTTTAGTCTGTGACCCACAATAAAGATGTACGCTTCTTGAAGTTTGAGGTTACTTTTGGACTTCAAAGAATTAACTATTTCTGAAAGTCTTTTTTCTCAGAAACCTGAACATGCTTGAGGATAACCATCCTAAATAACCCTCCTAAATTCCCTTCTTATGTCCACTAAGTATATCCATATGCGCCTAATATTTATGAGCTAAGGCTTCAAATGAATGCTTTCTGTGAATGAGGGGAATTGTTTTTTTGCTTTGATGCCGTGCAGTTTTCCTTAAATCTAAACATTTTTGATTGATTCCAAAAGAAGAGTCAGAGATAAAAATGGATGGCAAATAAATGGCTATTTTTTTGATTATCGAAAGAAAACATGACATAACAATAATCACAAGAAGACATGTTGGAATAGAATAGAGTCATATGTTCACTCGATGGAATTTCTGGGTGGAATTCTGCATTAGAATTCTGCAATGAGATTCTGCTGTGCTGTGCACATGGTGGAAATCCTGATTCTAGTGTCAGCACGGAAATGCATTGCTGCATGGAAATGCATGTGTTGTCGATTCACATCACGATTTAGGGGTATGGCAGCCGCATCCGACGGGAAAATAAAAAAAACAGCCACTGCCATATCCCCACCAGACCCATGCTACTCCCTATTTATGTTAATGAGCCAGATGAAGTCAGCTAGTGACTCCTGTTGGCTCATTTGTTGATGCATCTGGTTTTGTTGCCAGACTGAAACTGCGTCAGATCACAGTTTTCAGTCCAACAACAAAACCGGATACGGGCTAAAAATGAGCCAACCGAAGTAACTAGCTGACTCCATTCAGCTCATTTAAATTAATGGGATGCGGCCCCATGTAGCGCTTACAAGGGCTGCCACCCTATGTGTATACGCAGCATATTTCCCTCTGCGCAGCACATTTTGCGCAGTGGCAAATACGCTGCATATTCTGCAATGAGTTTACACACAGGGTTACCCAATGGCAGCCCTATGTGTTCAGTGAGGTTTAAAGACAGTGGCGTGATGCCCTGCCCCCAAACCTCACTGAACACACAGGGATGCTCGCTGTGCAGCACATACAGTGCATTAAAAGTAAAAAATAAAAAACAGTATGTAACATCAATATTACACATTAAAACTTTATACATTATGCATAATAAATGAATATATTACATTTAAAAAATTCATACAGGTTCATAATTTTTATATTGTCTGCGACTCTTAATTCCCTGCCCCACTACCGATAATTGCTTCCCGCTTTCAAAAAAAGAAAAAAATAGTTTAAAAAAAAAATCATTCCCTACAAATTCCTGCATCGCTAATGCATCATTTCTTTAAATGGTACCCAACGAAATTCCTAAAAAAACGGCAGCAGGGTAACTACCAAGGGGAAGGGGGGGTCAAAAGCACAATTTACTCACAAAGGCAAAAACACCAGAAAAAAAAAATACAAAAGCCAAGTGGAAAACTAGCCTTATGGAATTTTACGTTTGTAGATGTAGAAACCTCACCGATTACCAAGTGGATTATTGCTACAAAGAATAGTTCTCACTCTGGAGCAGTGTTTTCCAACAATGGTGTCTCCAGTTGTTGCCAAAGTACAACTCCCAGCATGCTTGGACATCCCTTGGCACAGATATGGAAATCTGCATTTCTAGAAGTTCTAGTAATTTTTGTCTCCCATAGGGGGACATTTATCAATGTTTGCTTATGTATTCCTTTTTTTAGTTATTTTTTTCTTACAATTTTTTTTCTTATGTGCAACTTATTTATCAACTGGTTTCAGCCTGTTGATAAATTTCTTTCACATAAGCAATTTTTTTTCTTTTTTGCTTTGGTAGTGGCTTTTTCTGCTCCATGTCTGAGCTGGAGTAAATTTGGTAGCTTTTTTCATGCGATGCGACTTTTATGCGACTTTTGCACTTGATAAATCTCTGACCACTGCAAGTCAAAAATCACTTTTTGCTTTGGTAAGGCTAAGTTTCCACTTGTTTTTTTTTTTTACAAAAACGCCAATAAAAACGCCCATCCTGCCGCATGGCAATTTTTTTTGTGAAAAAACGCTGCAGCCAGATGTTAGCTGCAAGTCAATAGTAAACTGCAAAATGCCAAATCTACTTGGCGTTTTTCAGTTTGGCATTTTTTTTTTTATCCTTTTCGTGTTTTTGGGCACCTTGGCAGTTTTTTAAAAAACGACCTCTTGTCGAGACTTCAGTGCAGGAGACCATAAAAGAGCAGCCGCCCGTATCTATACATTATACAGGAGTATCACAGCGGGTGTAAGGAGTTACACTCGCTGCAATCTGTCTATTAATGCAGGTACTACAGCTCCTAGCATGGAGTAGAGTGTGCTCCATGTTGGGAGCAGTAGTACCTGTAGTTAGGGACAGATCACAGCGGATGTCACTCCTCCTGACACCCCTGCGATCCTCCTGAAGTGACTGTCGGAATCAGCTGTTCTCAAGGCTACAGAGCCAGGAGAACAGCTGATGCTGAGCAGTCGATATACATCATATACATACTGCCCAGCAAGAACTTACAGTGAGCCAGCAATGTGTATACAGTATTCACATTGCTGGATCACTTAACCCCTTGCTGAGCTGTACGCTAAGCCAGCCCGGCAAGGAAAGCGTTAACTTACACTGCTGGACAGTGTAGATTAACCCTTTGGGCAGTATACACTATATACTGCTATCTATAGATAGCAGTATCTAGTGTATACAGAAGATGGAGAAGTCCCCTTACCTCCGTTCAGTCCCCGCGGGTCCGTATAGCTCCGACCTAGTGATGACGTCATTAAGGGGCGGAGCTACAGACGGGATCCAGGCTAGTAAGTCTGAAACTCTGTTAACATTGTCCGTTTTGGATAATGTGAACAGACCCTTCTGCCAGTGTCTACCCAGACAGGGAGACTCCAGCTGTTGCTAAACTACAACACCCAGCATGCCCAGACAGCCAAAGGGTGCCAATTGCACCAATTGAAGGCTCCCTGTTTAGGTAGACATTGAATTATGGGCGCTCTCCCCTGCAGAGAGTGCAAAAAATGTCCTAACCCATTTTTTTGTGTTTTTTTTTCTTCTCGTTTCAGATCCGTGTATGCAGAGGATTAGAGCGGACTCAATGGATTATGACGGATGAACTGGATTTTTTTCTTTTAATAAAATGGTTAATGAGGGCTGTGGGGGCTGTGTTTTTTAAAATAAAATAATTTTTCCAATGTGTTGTGTTTTTTTAAAATTGAAAATTCAGGCTTAGTAATGGAGGCTGTCTAATAGACGGAATCCATTTCTAAGCCGGGGCTTAGCGTTAGCCTCAAAAACAGCTGACGCTAACCCACAATTATTACCCCGGTATCCACCGCCACAGGGGTGCCGGAAAGAGCGGGTACCAACAAGCCCGGAGCGTCAAAAATGGCGCTCCTGGGCCTAGGCGGTAACAGGCTGGCGGTGGGTATCGGGGTAAAAATTGGGGGTTAGCGCCAGCTGTTTTTGGGGCTAACGCTAAGCCCCGGCTTAGTAATGGATTCCATCTATTAGACAGCCTCCATTACTAAGCCTGAATATTCAATTTAAAAAAAACACAACACATTGGAAAAATTATTTTATTTTAAAAAACACTCCCCCACAGCCCTCGTTAACCATTTTATTAAAAAAATAAAATACAGTTCATCTTTCATAATCCATCCAATCCGACGTAATCCTCTGCATACACGCATCTGAAACGAGAAGAAAAAAAACACAAAAAAATGGGTTAGGAAATTTTTTGCACTCTCGGCAGGGAAGAGCGCCCATAATTCAATGTCTACCTAAACAGGGAGTCTCCAATTGGTGCAAAACTACAACTCCCAGCATGCCCAGAAAGCCTTTCACTGTCTGGGCATGCTGGGAGTTGTAGTTTAGCAACAGCTGGAGTCTCCCTGTCTGGGTAGACACTGGCAGAAGGGTCTGTTCACATTATCCAAAACGGACAATGTTAACAGAGCTTCAGACTTACCAGCCTGGATCCCGTCTGTAGCTCCGCCCCTAATGACGTTATCACTAGGGGGCGGAGCTACACGGACCGGCGGGGACAGAAACGAAGGGAGGTAACTGGACCTCCTGTTCTGTATACACTATATACAGCTATCTATAGATAGTTGTATATTCTGTATACCGCACAAAGGGGCTATAGGAGCAGGGAGTCCTGTCAGTCTGGTGACAGGATTCCCGGCTCCTGTATAGTATACACTGGTACACTATGTCCCCCTGTATACTATACGACCGGGGGAGGTGAGTAGTGATGCTGTACATCCCTCCTCACCTCCCTACACTCTGTGGACCGGGCGCTCAGCATCCGACCCCCAGAGTGGTACCTGAAGGCAGTGAGAAAACTGCCACAGGGGACAAATTTGGCTGTTTCCACACACCAGGGAAAAGGCCAGAAAAAACGCCAGAAAAACTGCCAAAACTCAGGAAAAACCTGTGGCAGTCTTTCTGGCGTTTTTGCTGGCATTTTTTTAGGTGTACAAAAAAAAAACAGGTGGAAACCTAGCCTTAGCAAGAATTTTATTTTTTGCTTAGGACACTGCACAATCAAAAAGTCACAGAAAAAAGAGAGTAGTCGCATTTGCGACTTTTTTGCGACAATTTTAAGCAAAAAAAATCTACTAAATGCTTTGATAAATGTCCCCCATAGAGTTTAATGGGAGTAAAACGGATAACATCTGGGCGCTAAATTTTTTCATCAAAAAAACAAAAAAAAATGTAGTGCAGAATTAGTGGCATTTTTGCAAAAAAAAAAAAAAAAGACAACAACCAAAAAAAATTACAAATGCAAAAGTAAACTACCATGTCGGGAGTATTAGTTTTGCAACAGCTGGAGGTTGACAGTTTGAAGACCACTGCACTAGAGGAAAGGAATAATAATAGAATAGGAACATCAGCGTATGATCTTGGTCACCTTATATTGTTGACTATTAAGATATTCCACTACTCATACTGTTTTTTGTCTATAGTTCTACTTAAAATACAATATCAGCTTCTTTCATTGATGTTCTAACATACTTAATCAATAACTTCCCCACCCCCATTCCTCCATGGATGTTCATTGTTCCCATATGATATATTTATTATATTATTAAATATATTTTTGGTGATGGAAATGATCAAACTCAGGACTTTCCACTTTTTCGCACCATATTGAAGTAATTACACCACCATGGTAACTAACCAGAGATACATGTAAATCTTTAACATTTTTTTTATTTTTTTATTTTCCAATTCCTGCAGAGGTTTTTAATCCCTCTGGGAATCCAGAGAGGACTGAAACCTTGTAGGTGTGTGAATCATTCCGGCATCTAAGCCAGCTGGTCTGGACGGGATCCAAAACATTGCAACAGATTGGTCCTGGGGGCATTGCAAGGTTTGTTCAGCTCCATATATATTCTATTAAAACAGATGCTTAGGAGAGTTTCATAGGGGTGCACGTCTGCTCGGCTTCCTGATATCAAAAACACTGCATTAATAGCTCAAAACTCCTACTGTATACAATACCGGGAAAGCAGCTTTATCAGATTCTGAATGTTACACCTTAAAAATAAATTAATAAAAAAAAAAACACAAACAAAAAAACCTCTTGTACATAAAAAAACAAATAGCAACACAGCATGTTTCACGCACAAACATGTATAACTACCTGCATCACAGCTAACAAAAGTAAATGTAGTTGTGTTGTGGCTTGCAAAATGCCGTAAAGCTTTGTTCTGGTGTATTTTTTTTTTTTTTTAACCTAAAAAAAAAGCCCCAAAAAATTGCCCTGTCACGTTACACTCCCAAGATGCAGTTTTTGTGGAATTTTTTCATAAATTTTAGTTTTTTTCAGAGTTTTTTCCTCTGTGTTTTTCTGATGTGCTTTTTTTTTTTATCATGTGACTCCAAAAAGCGAGAAAAAAATGCCAATGCTTAAGCATTGATGTTCTATTTGCTCCCATATCATTTTTGCTCCCATTGAGATTTTGTCCAAAAAATCCCATAGTCTCAACATGGGGAAATTTTGGAAAATTGCCCATACTGCAGAAAAACGCCACAGGAAAAAATACCAAGTGAGTTCGGTGTTTCATAAATCCCTATTGACCTTCATATAGCCGCATCATATTTTTTCACACAAAAAAATTTTGTGTGCAATTTATGGCTTTTTGGGGAAACTCAGCCTAACTGACCTGGAGGTCACCAGAAGTCCACAAATTCAGCCAGGATGAATTTCTGGTTGCAATTGTGGCAGTATGTTCATCTCCCTTTTAATTTTCATTAGTTGTGATACAGCAGGGCAGAAAAGCTGTCTTGAAGGGGTACTATTCAAGCCAACTGGTGCAGAAAGTTAAACAGATTTGTAAACTACTTCTATTTAAAAATCTTAATCCTTCCAGTACTTATCAGCTGCTGTGTGCTCCTGGTGAAGTTGAGTTGTTCTTTTCTGTCTGACAACAGTGCCCTCTACTGACACCTTTGTCCATGTCAGGAACTGCGAACTGTCCAGAGCGGAAGAGGTTTAATATGGGGATTTGCTCCTGCTCTGGACAGTTCCTGACATGAACAGAGGTGTCAGTAGAGAGCACTGTGTTCAGACAGAAAAGAACAACTCAACTTCCTCTGTAGTGTACTGCTGCTGATAAGTACTGGAAGGATTAAAATTTTTAAATAAAAGTAATTTACAAATATATTTAACTTACTGGCACTAGTTGATTTAAAAAAAAAATTGTTTTCCACCAAAGTACCCCTTTGGTGGAAAACAACATGTTATACAGTGGCATAGCCCGAGCCTAATGTCTGATTATCAGTTTCTCTACAACAGTGTTTCCCAACCAGGGAGTCTTCAACTTTTGCAAAACTACAACTCCCAGCATGCTAGAACAACCTTTGGCTGTCCAGGCATGCTGAGAGTTGTAGTTTTGAAACAGCTGGAGACACCCTGGTTGGCAAACACTTCTTTTGACCCTAGGTTTGCAAATATGCATTCATGGCATTTTTTTCTGCCATTTATTTCACCAATTGAAGTTTATTAGAAAATAAAATGGCAAAAATATCATGAACAAACGCCATGCTGCGATTTTAACAAACCACCTCTAAAAATGCCACTAAAGAGTGCAGAAACCCAAAAAATAAAAAAAAATAAAAAAGACAGTACTTCCCTATTTACATCTGGCAGCAACATTTTGGCCCATAAAATAGCATGCAGCGATTATGGCCTTTTTGTTGTAATTGTAACGTGTAATCCAACAGTCATGATGTACACGTCTATAATACAGCACTCATCGAGGGACCCATACTGTCTGCTTTCCATACAAATCAGTAAGAAGAAAAAAGCATTGATAAAGTTTTATCCAAGTAGAGCCAAGAGAAAGCACATAGCATGAAATGATCATTACTCTGCTTTGATTGTTTCCACTGCATGTTCAGTTTATAGAACAGAATAAATCCAGAAGTATAAACATACCGGGTAAGTGCCGAGGACTTTCTTCCTTCATTTGTGTGGTAGGCCTTGGGGGGTGTAGTGTAGTTGGGGCGTTGCTTCAGTAGAGGAGGGGTTAATTTAACCCCTGTCACTTGTGACGCCAGGGTGAGGGTTAATACGCTGAGGTAAAACTTCGGCCTATCGCCACCCTTCCCAAAAACGATAGGTGCGTGCTTAAATGACTGAAGGTCCACAAAATAGATGAACTTGAACTTGTATGAACTTTACTGAAGTACTTGCAGTACATCCAATTAACCTCAACAGTCTTAGCAATACAGTCTCTATGTAGTACGGCAGTGATTGACAGATGCCGCGGACCATTAGCTTATCCAAGAGGTTATTAGAATTAGGGATGATGCAGAGATCCGTCCGGATTTAGGGGTCTGTTTAGGTCCGGTGATCTTGCAGACTTAAGAGGGATTGAAATAACTCACAGTTCTGTAAGATGGCCGTTGACGCAAGGCTTGGGCCTAGTCACTGCTGACGACAGCTGCGCAGAGCCTCAGCAGCCCACGAGGAAAGAGAGCACTTAAAGGGGTTCTCCGGTGCTTACACATCTTATCCCCTATCCAAAGGATAGGGGATAAGATGCCTGATCACGGGAGTCCCGCTGCTGGGGACGCCCGTGATCATGCACGTGGCATCCCCAGTAGCGGGACTCTGCGATCAGGCATCTTATCCCCTATCCGTTGGATAGGGGATAAGATGTGTAAGCACCGGAGAACCCCTTTAATGGCCGCCGCTCCCTTATATGGGCAGGGCCGATTTGGATTGGTCCGATTCAGCTGTCACTCACCGTTGCAATGCATGGTGGGCGATCACCTGACTTCCTCCAAAGGTCCTTGAACCATAAACCATAGAGTTTTGGAACGCATCACATGATCTGCAGGTCCTGCGATGCTACAACAAGGTAAATGTACTTTATTTACACATTAAATGTGAATAATTTCAACTATTGAAGGGGTGACAAGGGGCTAGCTATAGATGAGGACCCCACCTGTAACTAGGGACTCTGACTTTGGGGACCTCACCACAAGGTAACGGATACAATCCGGTACCGGGATACCACATTTGCATATTGGTATATGCTGCGCTACCTTTGTACACTGTTGCTGAGTGCCCGAGGTGAGTGAGGAAAAGATACTTCAGTGCTGGCAGGGGCATAGCTGGAAGCCACAGGGCCTGATGCAAAAAATTGCCCTGGACCCCACTCCTCCTCCCTCCCTCGACCCTGGGCAACACCGTACCCCAAGCTGCGGCTGCACAAAGATATCAGTGACTACAGCCTTAATGGGACTCAGTCAGGAGAATACACAATGATATAAGTGACTCACAGGTGACGTCTTCTCTGTAGTCTTCTTTATCTGTTCAGACCACCATGACTTGCCTCGGCAGACTTCCCTCATCATTGGCTCCTCCCTTTGTCAGCAGATCCTCATCCTAGTTATTTAATTTAATACAACCCTGTCACAAACTTTACCATCTGAATCAGAGGCCTAACAAGAATCCCATAGGCCCCATAGCAAAATTTGTAATGTTCCCATCAATTTACACCAGCCACCAAATTAGCAAGTCTGCCATATTCATGCTGGCCACCTGGCTATAAGGCCTGGTCACAATTGCGACCCTTGCAACCTCTATAGCTACGCCACTGAGTGCCGGTACATAAGGCTTTTTTGCTTTATATCTTAGATTAAGTTTGAAAATGGGGCCGGAGGGGTGGTGTGGTGTAGTGATCCTCTATGAGCTGCAATAGTAAGCAAAGAGTTCAGTGGTGACCCTCTTGCTGAAGGAGAAAAGTATAGGCACACCGCTGGCTTTACAGTCAACATAGGCTTTACTTGCAAGGTGACTTATGCTACAAAAACATACACTCATCTTTCTAGGTTAGACCTCCCCCCCTCAATTCTTCATTCTTTGTGACATTCTTTTTACATGGTGCTGGACACAATGATATCACACAGTCAGGGCTACCATCAGAAATGTTGGGGCCCCTTACACAGCTCAAGTCCTGGCCTGGCCTGTGTAGATAGCTGCCCCCTATAGATCGTTACTCCCTGTAGGTAGGTCTTCCTGTATATAGTTGCAGCCCCCCATATACAGTAGTAGCCCCCCACCCCCTTTAGGTAGTAGTAGCAGCCCCCCTTTAGGTAGGTGTTAGCAGCAGCCCCTTTTAGGTAATAATGGCAGCCCCCTTAGGTAGTAATAGCCAGCAGCACCCCCGTAGGTAGTAATAGCCAGCGGCCTCCTTTGGTAGAAATAGCAGTAGTCCCTTAGGTGGCAATAAGCAGCCCCTTCAGGTAGTAATCAGTAGCCTCTTAGGTAGTAATAACCAGCAGCACCCCCTTAGGTAGTAATAGCAGTAGCCTTGTTAGGTAATGATCAGTAGCCCCCTTAGGTAGTAATAGCCAGCAGCCCCCTTAGGTAGTAATCAGTAGCCTCTTTAGGCAGTAATCAGTAGCCCCCTTAGGCAGTAATCCATAGCCCCCTTCGGTAGTTATCAGTAGCCCCCTTAGGTAGGAATAAGTAGCCCCCTTATGTAACAATAAAAAAAAAAAACATATTTACCTGGCTCCTCCGCGGTCCATGGCCTCTTCTCTTCAGTCTTCTTCTCCGGTCTGTGCTCTGGCGCATGATGATGATGTCATTCATGTGCTGAAGTGCAGAGGACAGAAGCCCAGGCCTCTTATCGGTGCTTGCATAATGTGAGCGGCCCACAAGACTGATTGACAGGACTAGGAGCCAATGGCTCTTCACTTTGTCGATCAGCCGAGCCCAAGTGCCGCATTGAACTATAGGCACTTCTGTAAGACACTGCGTCTGTAAGACACCGGCCATGGACCACTTTGTAAACATGGACCCCCCCCGGGAGCCCGGGCCACTCACTGGAGTACTGGCTGTACCCCCCTGACAGCGTCCCTGCTCACAGTTGCTGCAGATTTGTCGGCTGCACATCCATAATGAGAATCTCTATCACAGCCCAAAAATGATCTATTGGATTGCGATCTGGTGACTGTGGAGCCAACTGGAGTCCAGTGACCTCATTATCATGTATGAGATGATGTGATGTGACATGGGGCATTATCCTGCTGGAAGTATCATCAGAAGATGGTACACTGTGGTCATATAGGGATGGATATGGTCAGCAACAATACTCAGGTAGGCTGTCATGTTTAAATGATGCTCAATTGGTACTAAGGGGCCCAAAGTGTGCAAAGAAAATATCCCCCACACCATTGCACCACCAGCCTAAACCATTGATATGATGCAGGATGGATTCTGACCATTCTGACCCTGGTATCTGAATGTCAGAGCTGAAATTGAGACTAATCAGACAAGGCAACAGTTTTTTATTGTCCCATTTTAGTGCCTGTACGAACTGTAGCCTCATTTTTCTATTCTGACAGAAGTGGCAACTGGTGTGGTCTTCTGCTCCTGTAGCCCATTTGCTTTAAGGTTCCATATATTGTGTGTTCAGATATGGTATTTAGTATACCTTGGTTCATCTCAAAACAATCTGCCCATTCTCCTCTGATCTCTGACTTGAACAAGGCATTTGTGTCCACACAGTTGGTGCTCTCTGGATATTTTCTCTTTTTCTGACCATTCTCTGTAAACCCTAGAGATGGTTGTGTGTGAAAATCCCAGTAGATCAGCAGTTTCTATAATTGTGCTTGGGGCTCGAAGCGTAACATGCAATAGTTATACAATTAATAAACCTTACCAAGCGGATAGAGGTGTGCCATAGCCGCACGTGAGGGCATGCCTATAGAGGGCAAAAATCCAGACAGAATAGGGTGGAAAGCTATCATAATTATTGACCCAATTAACCACTGACCTGAAATTTAACCTTAAAACGTAATACCATGTAAATTCAGCATGGAACGATGACAAAGGAAATTCACCTACCAGTACTTGATTACATGCGTCCGCACTAGATGACCAACACAGCACCCTGAGAAACAACACCCTGATAGAGACCAGGTCAAAACTTAAACCTAACTAGGGTACAAACATAATAGATGAAACTGTTGGTTGATGCAATCCATGCTGCTGAACGACCTGTCTAATACCTTACAGAAAAGCATGACGAGATAATGCACCAAGAAAGTATTTACTGCAATGATTAAGGTTATGGGGCAAAGCAACAAAATGTAGTATGGAATTGACATCTGAATTTAAGCACTGACAAGATTTCCAAAAACTCAATACTTGTTCCAAGCTACGGAGTGCAATTAGCAGTAGTAGTGGCCAGCGAGCCTGAAGCCGTGATTGGCAAAACAATATCCTAAAACGAAAGCTAAAATGTGACCGATAACATATGAAATATATGAAATGTAATTGTGACAGGCAAGCAATATAAACACGTAAGCCTAAAGACGTGAGTCGCAACATGCAATATAACCTACTACATTACATGTCACCTAATATACAGATATTATGGTCATACAACATGAGTCTGAATGTGAACGACAAGTAAGTAGTAATGGCAAACAACGATGAGATAACTGTGTGAACCTGTGTCACAGAAGTCACACGCGACAGAATTAAGTGCCTAAAGCATGACAGCCTGAAAGATGACAGAATCTTGCATACCCACAGTACAACTATTGAACCTGAAAGTGCATTTACCCTGCCAGAAGTAGTGAGAGGCCTGAATGTTTGGAATCTACAACTAGTTAAGAACCTACTAATATTGTGACGGACTGTACGCGCAACAAACCTAGAAGTAGACTAACAGTAAGTATTGTCATTACCCAACATGAGTGACCCATATGTACAGTTTAAAGCATCATGGCGAAGTGTGACCCTTAAAGCATGACAACCTAATTAAGGAAAAATGATAGCCAGGATATGATGACATACCTGTGAATGTGACCAACCTGAGCCTGTGGGACAAATAACAGTTCATACATCCTACCAACCTTTCAAACCTAAACGAGACTACCCTGAGAACATAAGATCGTGTCAGTAATGCTATCGAGGTACCCTTTTTTTTCACTACCTTAAGAAGGTGAACTGCGTATGTGAACCATAATATTATAGCTCTGAAAAACGTGGCCGCAACAATAGGTGAACAGTGCATCCCACCTGGAATATGTGACAGGTCATGAGGGGTATGCTACTGCCACCTGTGTAGAGATGTTATTGCGCTGAAGGTGTGTCAGTAACAGCAACTGCGAAGATCCCATCCCACCTGAAGACGTGTCAGGTGTGCAATAACATTCAACAAACTTAGACACATAACTTGGACATACCTTACATACACACCACTCCAACCTATAATGTACATACTGTTCATTCAAACTATAACTTCTAACCTAAACATGCAGTCTATCCATAAACCAACTGCTATTAAAATAACCATGAAAGCGAAGTACTCACTATTATATAAGATGTAGCAGCCTACCGACGCAAAATAATCATGACAAGTCACTTAATTCCCCTTTCTTCCCCATTCTGATGCTTTGTTTGAACTTCTTGACCATATTGACCATGCATTGAGTTACTGCCATGTAATTGGCTGATTAGCTATTTGAGTTAAAGGGTTATCCAGGAAAAAACTTTTTTTTATTTATCAACTGGCTCCAGAAAGTTAAACAGATTTGTAAATTACTTCTATTAAAAAATCTTAATCATTTCAGTACTTATGACCTTCTGAAGTTAAGGTTGTTCTTTTCTGTCTAAGTGCTCTCTGATGACACGTGTCTTGGGAACCGCCCAGTTTAGAAGCAATATAGGGAGAAATAAATAAAAATGACCAGCGCTCAGAGGACATCAGTAAAGGGATGGGGGGGGGAAGGGGATATACATGTATCAGTTTTAACTCACTCCACGTTGGGGGGGATGCAGCGATATTTGCAGAAAACCCTCCCTCCAAGTTGGCATGTAATATTCCGTAGAATGGTCCGTCATAAAACAGGACGATGCGGCATATATTCTTCACAAAATGTATTCGCAATGCGTTTCCGAGGTTACAAGGGCATACGCCACCTCCTTCATTAGGCACAATACAATGAATGTTCACTTTTTTTATATACTTCTCGGTAATCACTTATCATCAGCGTCACCATCGCTCTCCGTGCTCCATTCGGTTCCCGGCGTCTCTCTGTATTTCCGATTTGTCACATGATCATCTCTTGGGTCACGTGGCTTCCGGCTAGCGCTGGGCTCTTTGACACGCATTGCGTTCCACGACTCGGAGCCGATCCACCCTGTATTCCTCCATCGTCACTTCCGGAATCGTGGAATGCATGAGAGAGGCTTAGTTCCGGATGCTTGGAGCGCAGAGAACGGCAGGTGAAGCAATTTAAAAATTCATCATTGTAACAATTATAATAATAATATTAAAACATTATTAAAAGACTTCTAAAATCATTATCTTCCCATAATAATCCATAATAATTATATAAAAGAATTATACAAAAAATATATATATCATCATTATGTATACAGCGCTAGCCGGAAGCCACGTGACCCAAGAGATGATCATGTGACAAACTGGAAATACAGAGAGACGCCGGGAACCGAATGGAGCGCGGAGAGCGACAATGACGTTGATGGTAAGTGATTAGCGAGAAGTATATAAACAAAGTGAACATTCATTGTATTGTGCCTGATGAAGGAGGTGGCGTAAGCCCTTGTAACCTCGGAAACGCGTCACGAATAAATTTTGTGAAGAATATATGCCGCATCATCCTGTTTTATGACGGACCATTCTACTCTAGGAATATTACATGCCAACTTGGAGGGGGGGGTTCTGCAAATATCGCTGCATCCCCCCCAACGTGGAGTGAGTTAAAACTGATACATGTATATCCCCTTTCCTCCCCCATCCCTTTACTGATGTCCTCTGAGCGCTGGTCATTTTTATTTATTTCTCCCTATATTATCTGTACGGATGCACGTGGAGTCTATCCGGATCTAGACCCTGACGCTCTCCAGCATTGATTGGATGCCCATTCTGGGGGAGGAACATCTCTGCAACAGAAATATATGTAATTATATATACCAACGTGGCCCTGAGGTGTTTGCGGTGGATCCCCTTGGATATAGGGCCCACTGCTCACACCGGTTGAGTTTGTTTGTTCATATTGCTTTCATCATTGGTCCAGATTGAAGCGCTCCCTTTTATTTTAATTCCTTTGTTTCTACAGTTTAGAAACAAATCCCAATAGCAAACCTCTTCTTAACTGGGTGTTTCCCGAGACAGGTGTCATCAGAGAGGACTTAGACAGAAAAGAACAACCTTAACTTCAGAAGGCCATAAGTACTGAAAGGATTAAGATTTTTTAATAGAAGTAATTTACAAATCTGTTTAACTTTCTGGAGACAGTTGTTATATTTAAAAAAAAAAAAGTTTTTTCCTGGAATACCCCTTTAATAAGTGATTGTAAATGAGTGCCAACTAAAGTAGCCAGTTAGTTTATATTCAAAGTTTAGAATGTGTGGTGGTCAGAAGAGATACAATGCTTGGTTACACAAAGCTGATGGTTCCAGTGAAGCTTGAACTAAAATCTCTTTTTCTGACTCTAGGGGTGAAACAAGTACCGTAAATGTGTAAAATAAACAGGCTGGCAAAAACTGCATTGCAAAACTATTGAACTATTGCAATTTGTAGTAAAACATGTTTTAAAATCTATTTTTATTTTATCTATTTTAGGCACAGTTTTTATTCATACCCCAACACAACTCTTTGAACACTAATAGGGTAAATCTACAGGTTGCATCAGGCTTAACTAGAAATACACAGGACACCAGTCTTACTAGCACTTGTAGTTCCATGACGTCTATAGAATCCTTATGCTGTAAAGGGGCCTACTCTATAATCTGGCCTCCAGTTGGTTACACCCAAACAGTTGGATCAATATGAATATATTGCATTTGACTTAGATTACATAAAAATTAAGATAATGTGTTACTGCCCATATGACTTTAATAAGATCATTCTTGGCAAGATCGTATCATCAAGCCATAAGTGTTCTCCAATGGCCTAAGAAAAATATAAGGCATCTATTATAAAGAGAACATATAGAATTACTGGATGATCACACGAACATTCCATATCAGTGAGTGGCTGAAATTCCATGGCTAAAGCTAATACTGTACATTTATGGCCATATTCTCTAACACGTGTAATCTTACATGAATCTCAACTTGGGATGAGCGAACCGAATCTGACAAATCCAAATTTGTTACAAATTTCAGGAAAAATTCGATTTGCAACAAATGCGAATATTGCTTCATTAAAGTCCGTTTAGTGCAGTCCAGGGTCCAGGGCATCTAAAAAGGCACTGGTGTGTACAACAACTGAAAAGTTAATAGTAGCCAGCCAGTTAGGGTGAGCAGATCACTAAATGCATATTCTCCTCTAAAATGTGTAACCTGTGGTGTACCATTTTGTTCCTGTTAAAGTCTTAACTCCTTAAGGACCCAGCCCATTTTCACCTTACAGACCCAAACATTTTTTGCACATCTGACCACTGTTACTTTAGGCATTAATAACTCTGCAATGCTTTTATTTATGAATTTGATTCTGAGACGGTTTTTTTGTGACATTCTACTTTTACATAGTGGCAAATTTTTGTCGATACTTGCATCATTTCTTGGTGAAAAATTTTAAAATGTTATGAAAAATTAGAAATTTAGCATTTTTCTAACTTTGAAGATCTCTGTTTGTATGGAAAATAGACATTCCAAATACATTTTAAATTGATTCACATTTGCAACATGTCTACTTTATATTGGCATCATAAAGTTGACATGTTTTTACTTTTGGAAGACATCAGAGGGCTTAAAAATTCAGCAGCAATTTTAAAATTTTTCACAAAATGTTCAAAATCTGAATTTTTCAGGGACCAGTTCAGCTTTGAAGTGGATTTAAAGGGCCTTAAAGTTTGTTAACCCTTTAGGTGTTTCACAGGAATAGCAGCAAAGTGAAGGAGAAAATTCAAAATCTTCATTTTTTTACACTCATGTTCTTGTAGACCAAGTTTTTGAATTTTTACAAAGGGTAATAGGAGAAAAAGCCCCCCAAAATGTGTAACCCAATTTCTCTCGAGTAAGGAAATACCTCATATGTGGATGTAAAGTGCTCTCTGGGTGCACTAGAGGGCTCAGAAGGGAAGGAGCGACAATGGGATTTTGGAGAGTGAATTTTGCTGAAATGGTTTTTGGGGGGCATGTTGCAATTAGGAAGCCCCTATGGTGCCAGAACAGCAAATAAAAACCACATGGCATACTATTTTGGAAACTACACCCCTCAAGGAACGTAAAAAAGGGTACAGTGAACCTTAACACCCCACAGGTGTTTGACAACTTTTCGTTAAAGTCGGATATGTAAATGAAAAAAAAAAAGTCACTAAAATGCTGGTTTTTCCCCAAATTTTAAATTTTTTCAAGGGGTAATAAGAGAAAATGCCCCCCAAAATTTGCAACCCAATTTCTTCTGAGAATGGAAATACCCCATATGTGGATGTCAAGTGCTCTGCTGGTGCACTACAATGGTCAGAAGAGAAGGAGCGCCATTGAACTTTTGGAGAGAGAATTTGGTTGGAATAGAAGTCAGGGGCCTTGTGCCGTTACAAAGCCCCCAGTGGTGCCAGAACAATGAACCCCCCACACATGTGACCCCATTTTGGAAGCTACACCCCTCACAGAATTTAATAAGGGGTGCAGTGAGCATTTACACCCCACTGGCGTTTGACCGATCTTTGGAACAGTGGGCTGTGCAAATGAAAAATTAAATTTTTCATTTTCACGGACCACTGTTCCAAAAATCTGTCAGACACCTGTGGGGCATAAATGCTCACTGTACCCCTTATTACATAACGTGAGGGATGAAGTTTCCAAAATGGGGTTACATGTGGGGGGTCCATTGTTCTGGCACTATGGGGGCTTTAGAAACACATGTGGCCTTCAATTCCTGACAAATTTTCTCTCCAAAAGCCCAATGGCGCTCCTTCTCTTCTGAGTATTGTAGTTCATCTGCAGAGCACTTTACATCCACATATGGAGTATGTTCTTACCCAGAAGAAATGGGGTTACAAATTTTGGGGGGCTTTTTTTCCTATTTTACCTTGTGAAAATAAAAAATTTTGGGTAATACCAGCATTTTAGTCAAAAGAATTCTCATTTTCCTTTTCCCATCCAACTTTAATGAAAATTCGTCAAACGCCTGTGAGGTGTTAAGACTCGCTTTATCCCTTGTTACGTTCCGTGAGGGGTGTAGTTTCCAAAATGGGGTCACACGTGGGTATTCATTTTTTTTTGCATTTATGTCAGAACCACTCTAAAATCAGCCACCCTGTATTATTTTTAGAGAGTCTGTGACAGTATTATTTTCAGGGGTACAGTATGCAGCAGTATTATTTTCAGGGGTACAGTAGGAAGCACCATTATTATAAGGGGTACAGTATGTGGCAGTGTTATTTTCAGGGGTACAGTATGCGGCAGTATTATTTTCAGGGGTACAATAGGCAGCGGTATTATTTATAGGGGTACAGTATTCTGCAGTATTATTTTCAGGGGTACAGTAGGCAGCAGTATTATTTTTAGGGCTACAGTATGAGGTAGTATTATTTTCAGGGGTACAGTAGGCAGCAGTATTATTTTTAGGGGTACAGTATGCGGCAGTGTTATTTTCAGGGGTACAGTATGCGGCAGTATTCAGAAAATACAGGAAATAGTACATTTACATCCTCCAGAGTTCAGTCATTTTACCTATATCCTTCATGGCACTGTGGCCACTAGGTGTAAACCAGGCCTTAAAGCTTAGCTCGGACCTTTACCAGTGAAAGATCTGGATGAGCGGACCCTCACTAAAAATAGTTGAGTACCCCTGGTCTAGGCCTTCAATTGTATATCAGGCACCAAAACTCTTTAAGTGGGACACACTGAAACCCTTAACCCTACCACATACAATGCCATGTTAACTATGTAGGTATACAGAACTGGCAACCTGACCATATTGTCCTTTCCTACAAGGGACATAAAGGTGTAGGCGAGTTCAGAAAGAAGAAAGAATTACTGCGGTGGCACTGCCTTGATAATTTCACATGCAGAGTCGAGTATGGGTTAAAAGTATCAATGCATTTTATTCAATACATAGGACTTTTACAGGGAAGTGCAAGACGCGTTTTGAAGGTATGTTCCCTCTTTCTCAATTGTAAAGGTGTAGGGACATCAAACATTGAGTTCTCACTTGATGCATTTCATGCCCATCAATAATATACTGCACTCTGCAAAACAGTATACATTAGGCTGTTTTGCTTTTTGCCAATAAATTAATAATTCATTGACTGGACAACTAGACAATGAATTACAGATAGTCACAGACATTCGGGAAAATACATTAGGTGATCTTTATATAATGTCTATGGTCAGCTCTAAACTGACCAAATATTACTAGTAACCCACTCCTCTGTCCCAGAATCCAAAGGTTATGTCAACTCAATGAAACAGACCCAAACAAATAACACTACCACTAAAATATGCTGCCAAAATGATTCTTACATAGCATTTCTATTATACTCCAAATGATGATCTAATGTTATGAGCATCTTTTATTTTCTGAAGACCATTACTTCATTGTGAATAAAGCAGAGAATGTACTTAGTCCAGAAAGTTGGTGAATGCTGGGAGGAGAAGGATTGGGAAAGGAAGCAATGTTTGGAAGTGTACATCATATTTGGTACTGTCTGTACTGTAGTCAGCACATTTTTCATTTAGCTGAAGGTTCTATACTTTATTCCAGGGATTAAATAAGGGCCTTTGTTTCTGCCGGGCACCTGGTAGGGAGAGGATGGGCCATTAATCTTCTTGGTTAACTTGAATGGGTAATTGTGGTGAACATATTTTATGCCATAAAATAGGCCATAAATGCATATGATTGGTGGTGATCGGTGGGCATGGTTAGTTGCTTCCCTAACTCCCATGGACATAAGAGAGCCTTGGGAATTTCATGGAAATTCCGACGTGTGAACATGAGTCTAAAGGGAGGAGCTCTAGTCTTGGTGATGCCTAGCCAGTCTGTGTTACAGGTGAAATCACTGCTGAGAACAATCCGCAGGATAGTCCAGACTACCTGGAACACACGGGCACCTGGAATAGGTTGCCACTGATAGTGGGGGATTATTAAGCACAACTGTGCTAAAGGCAGAGATTATTATCAAGTTCCCCATTGCATTAAAAGAGTACCTGTCACCAAATAAAACTTTTACTACAGTATTCCTTGTGTAATTAGCAGACACTTTCCCATTCACTTGCTTTTAAAATTATCCACATAAATATGTTTAAAATGTAATAGAAAAAACAGCCACTAGGTGGCTCTGTTCTGTTCCCTGCTACAATTAATACAGTGAGTTTGGTCTCCTCCCGGCCTGACAGGAGACCAAACTAAGGAAGTGCTTCTCTGCTCTGAGCTTGATTGACAGCTATACAGAGTCTCATTCAAAGATGCACAGAGCCTCACTGAAACATGCAAAGAGCCTCACTGAAACATGCATAGAGCCTTACTGAAAGATGCACAGAGCCTCATTGACGGCTGCAAGGAGCCTCACTGAAACATGCATAGAGCCTCACTGAAACATGCACAGAGCCTGAGGTCTTCTATTCATCATAGCACTGCAACCATATAAGGGTGGAAGTGGTCCCCCAGCAGGCATGACTTTCTCCTGCTGGAAGAGTTCACTATGTAAGCAAGAATAAAGGTATGATACAGAGCTTTTTGAAGCTCCTAAATTTTTTTTAAGGGTGGGAGTGGTGTTAGGAGTAGTTAGGGAACATATATAGCCTTAGTTAGTTTAGAAAAGTTTATTTGGTGACAAGTACTTTTTAAGTGTGTTGCCCTCATTTAACAGATTGAGGCGTCATATTGGCATTTTAAATGCTGAAAATGTTGTTGTGCCAGTCACTACAACTTTCATAAAATGTTTTGTATTCCGCTATTGCCTGGTTACTGCTGATGAAGATTCTTGTGAGTGCTGAAGCCACTTCAATGTTTTCATCAACTGCATGTATGTTCGTACTTGCCAACATTGTCCTATTTGTAGCATTGGCAAGGTGCTGCAGCATTGTACCATGCAACAGAACTGGACAATGATGCAATTCCTTGAACTGTTGCTACACAAAGTACACTGTTTGCAAGTATGAACCAGTCTGCAGCCAATGTAAACATTGAAGAGGGTGCAGTGGTGGCATAAGCACCACAAACCCTACAAAAAGCATATTGGCTAGGGTGCTGGGACTTAGGCCATGAAAATTAGGTTTTCCGTTGGTCTATCCTTTGAAAAGAGGCCATCAGTTTTTAAGAGCTGGATAACCAATTTGACCCGCCATTAGATTAGAGGCATGACCTGTAACTTCTGGGACCTGGAACAAAATCTGTAACAGGGCCCCACATCTACCATGTGCCATTTGTAGTACTGGCATCTTTCTATGGGGCAAAGGTGCCTTGGGGCCCCCTCAAGCAGCAGAGCCCAATGGCAGTGGCTACCTCTTCACCCTGTATAGTTATGCACCTGCATGAGATGTTGTAAGGAAAATATCTAACATATTACATGCTACACTTAGTGCAAAATAACCCACATTGAGAAAAAATAAACATAAGGTTCTGTTCAACTTGTGAATTGTTGAATTTTGTGCAGGCAATGTAACTATAAAATTGGACTGTTAACCTGCCAGATACAAAAACAATGAGGTACTGAATGAAAATTTACTATTTTGGGGTTCCTAACATAAATTAGGTACTAGACATCATTTTGTGTAAATGAGAAAAATATTTCCCAACAGTAAATGTTGTCAGGTCTAGTACCTGTAAAGTGAAGCATCATAAAATGACCTGTACAAGTCCAGTCAAATATAGGAGTGTGTTTAGGACTGTTTGTTCAGATGTTAGAAGACGTATGGTTTATCTTCAGCGGGAAAGATGAGCTGTGTACAATAAGTGTGTAAAGTGGTTTAGTTAAAGACGTTAATAGGCCAAGACTGAGTACTGTATAGAAAGACATTTGAAGCAGAACCCAATATTGTTGTAAAAGCAGAAATGCCTTTGCTGGTTCCATAGTGGATTTTATTACTGTTACTGGAAAGAGGGGAAAAAAAAGTTTCTATAGAAGAGACGTCTCAGGAGTGTTTCTGGGAAACATGAGACATCCATGTAACATCAAAGTTGCATGACCACACAGATGAAGGGCCAGCGAGAAGATTTCCCAACACTGCCAAAAAGCATAGATCATAACTGGAGGCCAGACTAGAGACACAGGTTTTATTACAGAAAGATGGCAAGTAGATAAGGGAAGGACAATGCTATTATAACTCTAGGGTATAATGATGGTTCAGGATTAGAGGGTCCAACATTCTTGATAAAAATTGCAATTTTTATTTGCAAAACATTATAAAGTCCAAGTGAATGCAGACATCATGCACAGGCTGCATTCTGTTTTTTAAGAGCCATGGAGCTCTCAGTCATAGGAGTCTAAGACATTGGTACAGTAAGAAAAAAGGCTTTAAAATAAAACAAGACTGAAAGCAAAGACCAAATAAATATATATCATTCAATCGTTGCCTTCTGACAAGCTGTCAAATATTCTCTTCAAGTTTTTCATTGTTATTCATATTGTCCAATAAGAAAGGTGGGACCGGCAGTATACAGTAAAAGCCAGAACATCTACAGTACCATTTGGACTGTTACATAGCTTTTAAAGAGTTTTCTTAAGCTTTAAATATATTTTTCTATGTAGTGTTACAATGTGAGTTATACAGTTGGGATTTTCAAAAAGACCATGTGATGGTCATTGTGTTTGTGACCCTACTGCAATACTGGCAAAAAAAAAAATTATAAAGTTTGTAGATTGAATAAACAGCTGCCATATAGGTAGAAGATGGCCCAGGCCATGCTTTGGTGATCAAATGGACTTAACCCCTTAAGGACACAGGTTTTTTCCGTTTTTGCATTTAAATTTTTTCCTCATCACTCATATCAATCATAACTACATGCAGGAAAATTTATACATTTTAAATGGTCATTTTCTGACCTCTATAACTTTTAAATTTTTTCCATACGGGCCAGTATGAGGACTAATTTGTTGTGCCGTGATCTGAAGTTTTTATCGGTACCATTTTTATATTGATCAGACTTTTTGAGCACTTTTTATAAATTTTTTCATGACCAAAAATTAGCTATTTTGGACTTTGGAAATTGCGCGTACACCATTGACCGTGCGGTTTAATTAATGGGATATTTTTATAGTTCGGAAATTTCCGCATGCGGCGATACCACATATGTTTATTTTTATTTACACTGTTTTTTTAAATGGGAAAAGGGGGGTGATTCTTACTTTTATTAGGGAAGGGGTTAAATGATCTTTATTAACTTTTTTTTCCCGCTTTTTTTTTTCTGCAGTGTTATAGCCCCCCTAGTGGCTATTACACTGCACACACTGATCTGCTACACAGATCATTGCCGTGTTATCAGTGTTATCGGTGGTCGATTGCGGTGGTCGATTGCTGGATTTCAGGCTTGGAGCAATCAATCGCCGATTGAACGCGATGGAGGCAGGTTAGGGGACCTCCGCTCGCTTTCTAGCTGATCGGGACATCGCGATTTCACCATGATGGTCCCCATCAGCCCGACTTAGCTGCTGGGAAGCTTTCATTTTAGACGCGGTGATCAACTTTGAACGCTGCATCTAAAGGGTTAATAGCACGCAGTGCAACGATCAGTGCCGCACGCTATTAGCCCAAGGTCCCGGCTTTCATTAGCCGCAGGACCGACCCGGTATGATGCGGGGCCACGGCATGACCCCACATTATATACTGGGACCGGGCGCAGGGCGTACAGGTACACCCTGCGTCCTTAAGAGGTTAAATGAGAGAACTCTTCCCAAAGGTGAATGTAAGGAGCAGACTTGACTTTCCCCTCAACATATGTGGGTATATGACTTTAAGAAATCATGTGCTGGTGTTAGGCTGCTATTGCCATGTATAATGTATAAACTAAGGATGTGATGTATGCATTTCATGGTGTTAAACCCATTTATAATATGGCTGTCCTCTAATGTAGCACGGGGACTTTGGCTCTTCTTCTCATCTAGGAAGTGCTCTCTAATGCACCACAGCATTTATGTTATAGGTTCCGTAGATAAAAGACCATATCAAAATGTAGACTTCCACAACATATTCTTATACATCTGGACATCCTACCCATGATGGGCAAACTCCACAATCCAGGAGGGTGAATAGGGACAGGGTGCAGTTATAAGGTAGCCCCTGGGCACTACTGACCCAGATGGTATTTAGACTGAGAGCTAGATGGAAGTACTCGCAAGTGTCTATAAATCTGCACAATAAGTACATTTACAGTCAAGGAGCTTCCTATTTGGTTTGAATATGTCTGTGTGAGACTCCTTATCCCACCTGCTCCCCCCTCCTCCTTTCTATGAGGGGTACAGACTGTACCCCGGTGACAACTCATCCAACATTTTGCTCTCTGCCTGGAACATGGCAGCGACAATGAAGGCTCACAGGATTTTCTTACGTAGATTGAATAGTTTACTATGCAACATGTGTAAGAAGCTTGTAAATTGAAATGCCTCCACCACGGCTCCAAGGTGAAGAGTCCTGGTCAGCGGTCGGACCGGCTCTCTGCCAGCTTGGCAGTTGCCACGTAGACAACGCCTGGGCCTGCAGTGGGACAGGAAGCAGAGCACTCACTGACCAGGCTAGGTTGTACAAACAATGTTGGTGACACCCTTTTCTACTGCAATGGGTGAGATCAACCCTTAGCAAACTACACAGGTAGGTTTTATCCTGGTTCTTGTTAAGAAAACATAGGACTCCTTTAACGTTAAAAGTGAAAATAACTGAGCTCACTATTGGAGCCAAATGACTTCTCGATTTAATCATTCAACATTGGCAGCCTTAGGCTCTCCAGCTGTTCTGCGAGAAGTCTCCAAAGAGCTGCGTCTTCAGACATGATGTTAGCCTCCTTTTTTAATGTGCACTTTTTTATGGATTTTTTATGATAACAGATATCAATACAGTCTTTTATTAATATGATGGCAGTGCCCAGAGTAGACTGGCATCATGGCAATGAAATGCATTTCTGGCTATGTGGCTATATTCCATTTTACTTTTATATGGAGCACTTGGCTTCTTAAAGTGTCCTTAGAAAGTAACGCAAGGACCCTACCAGGAACACATTGTAGCCACACATTATCATTGAGACTGCAACAGCTTTCCTTGTGGATCGGATTCCATACAGAACTATTCTGTCTCCTAATCTTTCCTCGCATGTTTTGGCAGCGACACTCGAATGATCTGCGCAGTCAGCAGCTTAGAGTTCACAATATTTATGGTAACTCATTAAATCCACATGATGTATTTCAGCTATAAAGTTGGCCAGAATGACTGGAATAAACAGTACTGTAGGGGATATGGAGGCCTGGGATTCATTGTCCTCTTGACACTTTGGGTCCTTATAGTTCCAAGGATCTGAGGTCATAATAAAAAAAAGTTTTCTGGGGCAACTAAAGTGATTTGATCAAATAACTTGACTTTTCTTTATTTTATATTTTTATTTTTTATTTTTTTTAATCCTAGAAGGACTACACAAATCTAAAGTTACAGTGATAACATATGTGGTGTCCCGGTACCGCATTCTATGCGGTACCTATTTATGTATGCATCCCCATAGCCAGAGTCCCTGAGACGTAGGGATCCCTGTCATCCAGTCTACTCCTAGTCACCTCTATTTCAGTTTATAGATCGGTATTTTATGCAAAGTTTAATTTAAATAGAATAGCATATATGTAAATAAATGGTTAATTACTTGTTTCCATAGCATTGCAGGACCTGCGGGTCACGTGACTCTGTGAACTCTATGGTATTAAACTTAAGGACCTTTGGAGGCCCTGTGACTTAAGCAATCCCATTACACCATGTAATGGTGAATGGCAGATGTTCGAACCAATCAGATTCGCCCCGCCCCCTGCCCATATAAGGGAGCGGTGGCCATGTTTCTCTCTCTTACCTCGTGGGCTGTCATGAGAGAAGGATCTGCGCAGCAGCTAATGCAGTGAGTTAGGCCTGAGCCTTGCGGCGACGGCTGAACAATCTAATTATAGAGTGTGCCGTGGATATTGCAAGCACTTCAGTAAAGTGGACCTTCAGTTATTTTATGCACCTATCGTTACTGGGAAGGGTGGCGATAGGCCGGAACATTGATTCAGCATACCAGCCCTCAGCCTGGCGTCACGAACTATAGGGTTAACATTAACCCCTCATATTCCATACCACCACCACCATACACCCCTCGAGGGCTACCACACATATAATACACAGCCATAAAATTCTGATTTGTGTAAGTCTAGTTATTAGTATTCTGCTGATCCCAAAAATGTCATATTGCTGGCCCTGGTGGTCAATCACTGAGGTCTGGGAACTGGAACCTCACAGATTTAACCTGTTCTGGTGTTAACCTTTAAAGGGCTACTCCGATGGAAAACAGATTTCTAAATTACTTCTAATAAAAAATATTAATCCTTACTAGTACTTATCCTAAAAGTACTTATTAGCTGCTAAATACTACAGAGGAAATTATTTTCTTTTTGGAACACAGTGCTCTCTGCTGACATCATGACCACAGTGCTCTCTGCTGACACCTATGTCCATTTTAGGAACTGTCCAGAGTAGGAGAAAATCCCCATAGAAAATATATGCTGCTCTGGACAGTTCCTAAAATGGACAGATATGTCAGCAGAGAGCACTGTGGTCATGATGTCAGCAGAGAGCACTGTGTTCCAAAAAGAAAATAATTTCCTCTGTAGTATTCAGCACCTAATAAGTACTGGAAGTATTAAGATTTTTTAATAGAAGTAATTTACAAATCTGTTTAACTTTCTGGCACCAGCTGATTTAGAAAAAAAAAAGTTTTCCACCGGAGTACCCCTTTAACCCCTTAACCCCTTAAGGACGCAGGACGTAAATGTACGTCCTGGTGAGGTGGTACTTAACGCACCAGGACGTACATTTACGTCCTAAGCATAACCGCGGGCATCGGAGCGATGCCCGTGTCATGCGCGGCTGATCCCGGCTGCTGATCGCAGCCAGGGACCCGCCGGCAATGGCCGACGCCCGCGATCTCGCGGGCGTCCGCCATTAACCCCTCAGGTGCCGGGATCAATACAGATCCCGGCATCTGCGGCAGTTCGCGATTAAAATGAACGATCGGATCGCCCGCAGCGCTGCTGCGGGGATCCGATCATTCATAACGCCGCACGGAGGTCCCCTCTCCTTCCTCCGTGCGGCTCCCGGTGTCTCCTGCTCTGGTCTGTGATCGAGCAGACCAGAGCAGAAGATGACCGAAAACACTGATCTGTTCTATGTCCTATACATAGAACAGATCAGTATTAGCAATCATGGTATTGCTATGAATAGTCCCCTATGGGGACTATTCAAGTGTAAAAAAAAATGTAAAAAAATGTCAAAGTAAAAGTAAAAAAAAAGTGAAAAATCCCCTCCCCCAATAAAAAAGTAAAACGTCCGTTTTTTCCTATTTTACCCCCAAAAACTTTCGTTTTCCCCGTCCCGTCCTTTCGTTTTCCCCGTAGCACTCCAGATGTTGCAAAACTACAACTCCCAGCATGCCCAGACAGCTGTTTGGGCATGCTCGGATTTGTAGTTTTGCAACAGCTGGAGGGCTACAGTTTGAGACCACTATACAGTAGTCTCTAAACTATAGCCCTCCAGATCTTGCAAAACTACAACTCCTAGCATGCCCACACAACTGTTTGCTGTCTGGGCATGCTGGGATTTGTAGTTTTGCAAAATCTGGAGGGCCATAGTTTGCAGTGGTCTCTATACTCTAGCTCTCCAGAGGTTGCAAAACTGCACATCCCAGCATGCGCAAACAGCAAACAGCTGTCTCGGCATGCTGGGAGTTGTAGTTGTGTACCTCCAGCTGTTGCATAACTACATCTCCCAGCATGGCCTTCGGCGATCAGTACATGCTGGGAGTTGTAGTTTTGCAACAGCTGGAGGCACACTGGTTGGAAAATACTGAGTTAGGTAACAGAACCTAACTGAAGGTTTTCCAACCAGTGTGCCTCCAGCTGTTGCAAAAGTACAACTCCCAGCATGCACGGTCTGTCAGTACATGCTGGGAGTTGTAGTTTGAAACAGCTGGAGGTTTGCCCCCCATGTGAATGTACAGGGTACATTCACACAGGCAGGTTTACAGTAAGTTTCCTGCTTTAAGTTTGGGCTGCGGCAAATTTTTCGCCCCAGCGAAAATTCCTAGCGGGGAACTCACTGTAAACCTCCACCAGTGCGAATGTACCCTAAAAACACTACACTACACTAACACATAATAAAGGGTAAAACACTGCATATACACCCACTTACACTGCCCCCCCCCCCCCCCCAATAAAAATGAAAAACGTATTGTACGGCAGCGTTTACAAAACGGAGCCGCTGGCTGTTGCAAAACAACAACTCCCAGCATTTCCAGACAGCCACTGACTGTCCAGGCATGCTGGGAGTTTAGCAACAGCTGGAGGCATCCTGTTTGGGAGTCACTGGCGTAGAATACCCCTATGTCCACCCCTCTGCAATCCCTAATTTAATCCTCAAATGCGCATGGCGCTCTCTCACTTCAGAGCCCTGTCGTATTTTAAGGAAACAGTTTGGGGCCTCATATGGGGTATTTCTGTACTCGGAAGAAATTGCACTAGAAATTTTGGGGAGCTTTTTCTCCTTTTACCCCTTATGAAAAAGAAAAGTTGGGGGCTACACCAGCCTGTTAGTGTAAAAAAAAATGTTTACACTAGCATGCTGGTGTTGCCCTTTACTTTTTATTTTCACAAGAGTTATAAGGAAAAAAAGACCCCCAAAATTTGTAACGCAATTTCTCCTGAGTACGGAAATACCCCATATGTGGGCGTAAAATGCTCTGCGGGCGCACAACAAGGCTCAGGAGTGAGAGCGTGCCATGTACATTTGAGGCCTAAATTGGTGATTTGCACAGGGGTGGCTGATTTTACAGCGGTTCTGACATAAACCCAAAAAATACCCACATGTGACCCCATTTTGGAAACTACAAAACTTACGGAATGTAACAAGGGGGTATAGTGAGCCTTAACAAAAATTAAAAAAATATTTTTTTTCACTAAAATGCTGGCGTTACCCTAAATTTTTCATTTTCACAAGGGAAAATAGGAAAATAGCACCCCAAAATTTGTAACCCCATTTCTTCAGATGACCTGACGAAGAGGGGGTCCCACCCCTTGAAACGCGTAGTCTCTAGCGCTGATTAAAGAATTGTGAACATTTATCCACTGTCCTTCGCGGCTTCTTCATTTATCGGGCGAGCACCAGGAGGATCCAAGTTTTTTCCTCTGCATTCTTGCAGTTTCAAATGTGAAAAACACTACACTACACTACACTACACTACACTTACAAAATATAAAAAGTAAAACACTACATATACCCCTACACAGTCCTCCCCCCAATAAAAATATTAAAATGTCAGTACGGCACTGTTTCCAAAACGGAGCCTCCAGCTGTTGCAAAACAACAACTCCCAGTGTTGCCGACAGCCATTGACTGTCCAGGCATGCTGGGAATTTTGCAACAGCTGGAGGCACCCTGTTTGGGAAACACTGCCATAGGGTAATTTTGGTATTGGAGGCAAGTGTAATTCTTGCATCCGGGTCCGTCCCTATGCAAATCCCTAATTCAGGCCTCAAATGCGCATGGCGCTCTCACCTCAGAGCCCTGTCGTGTTTCAAGGCAACAGTTTAGAGCCATATATGGGGTATTTCTAACAAATTTTGGTGGGCTTTTTCTCCTTTTACCTCTTATGAAAAGGTTGGGGTCTACACCAGCCTGTTATTGTAAAACAATCTACAACAGTAATAATCTTCATAAACCTTGTTTCTCTATAGGTCTGGCAGTGTTCTTCACCACTGGAGTGAAATCTATGACTTTGTGGAACATTTAACAGAGAGATTTATCAGGTCAGTATCCCTATACACCACTATTTTATTTTTCAAACCACAAAAAAGTGTCATTGATATCAAGGACAATGGTTAAATGGAACGGGGAACAGCACTATTAGGCCTCATACACATGGCAGTATTAGAGCTCCAGAAAACAGACAAATTATAATACATTATCCAAGGGTCTTTGGTTCCCTACTGTACCCACATAGATTACGGTATTTCTTTCATTCATATGGAGGCATATAATTTTGTATGGTATGCTACATGAGATGCTGAATGGAGGTATCGCAGTATAATGTGGTACATGGAATAGACAGCCTCCATACACACAAATTTGGTTTTCTGTTTTGTTTAACTGTGTTTTTAACAATTAAAACATAACCGGGAAAAATTTATGCATACAGCCCTTAATTCACAGTACATTACCCACATCAAACAAGGTCACATAAAATAACCGCAGTTCAACAGGGCACAGGAGCTTCTTCAGGGTCCTGTACAGTACACAGTGTCCCAAAAAAGTAACATGGAGCTGCTCTCACCTGGAGCAGCTAACCCTGGCACAGGTAAAGAGTAGTACAGAACATGTAATACCTCCCTGTACCAGACAGCCAGTCAGTGCATGCACTATTTCTCCCATTACTATCTTCCATCACAAAATAACGTCTGTTATTCATAACAGGCTATAACGGATTAAAACGGATAATGTAAAAATACCATAGACTATAATGGGATTTTCTAACAGACGTATGGGATTTTCTAACGGACATTTAATGGCCGATTTTCAGGGTTTTCATAACGGAACATCAAACGGATCTGTAAAACGGATGAATTTTATAGTGTGAAAGCAGCCTAACTCTGAGAGAGCTTGTGGCTGCCTTTAGTAGGAGGCAAAAGAATATCCAAGTAAAGTGTAATCTGGGCTTCACATAAATGGGGTTGTTGAAAAGACAGGACTTCAGGGTAAACGGGAGATCACAGCTCAATACTTTCCTTGCTAGGGATGTACTTTTTCCCAAAAGCCCTGGATTCTAGGGCAGTCCCAAAGAAGATGTAAGAGACCAGGGAGAGTATATTAAGAGTATATTAAGTCTACAAGTCTGCAGGTGTAAGGATCTACAATCCAATTCAAAGAGGCTGTGTTGGAACGATGGGTTGGACATGGCAGTGGTCAAACCATCCTAGTGTGGGTGTGAGAGAAAAGATTTTGGCAGTGAGGATGTGGTGACCAGAGGGAACCTTAGAGGAACATGTCCTCCAAAGTAGCGTAGTGAATGTCATAGGTCCGAGAAGAGCATTCAGTGGGGGGTTGTAGGCAATCGTCCAGTAGAGAGTGTGTAGGTGGACAGCTTCTCAGTCTCCATCCATTTGGTGTACACGGGTAGTGTTGACCTTGCTGCGATCCTGCACAAATGGGTAGCCTTTTACTTGAGAGGCTCTGTAAAAGAGGAGATGGACTCGGATGGAGTGGTATCTATTCAGCTTACTTCTATATGAGCCCAGTGCTTCTTGCTTGCCAAAAGACCCAAAAGGAGGAAAGCTGAATAATTCAAGTGCTTACATGTGCTGTCCGGTACATCAGGTATCCTACTGTTTGGAGGTTGGGGGATTAGACTAAAGCTTCTACATTTAGCCAAAAGAAAGAAGTCATGAAGCAATTTCCTGTGTTTTCTTCTCCTTTATAGCCCACAGCTTCGAATGTCTTTCATTGTATTCTCCACAAGCGGAACTACCTTAATGCATCTGACAGATGACAGGTGAGCAGTAAAACTCTAGACTTGCGTTTTGGTGAGAAGGCTTAACTAGATTTAATTTCTTCTGTAAAACCATGCATTATAGAACACTTTTTTATATTTGTGAGCAGTGGACGTGTCTGGCATTGTAGCTTTGGGCTTTTGGTCCATATTTTTCAGCCATTTACTGCAGAAAATAAGGCTCAAAAATGGTGCGAACAAAGCCTCAGAGCATGTTCTGGTAAGGCGCATTTGCTGCAGATTTCTGGAGCAGCTTCCACTGCTGTATTTTTTTCTGTACCCAGCCTAAGAATATGTTCACACAGTTAAATTTCTTATAAATTTTGGCTTTGATTCCATGTTAAATCCACATGGAACCTGTACGAAATCTATGTCCTAATGTTTTTCTTGGCATGTGCTGTAGTTTACAAAGAGATGATTTTTTTTTCTGTGCATATTTGTAAAACAGCCTTGTGGAATGGTAAGTTTGCATTCTGAGAAAAAAAAGTGATACTTTTTAATGCAGATTCCATGCAGAAATCTCATTGAGTAGTCTGGAAACAGATTAGCCCCATTGAACTGAAAACAATAGAAGGCTGCTATATCAGAATTTCCGAGCGGAATTCCATTTAGAAATTCTGTTTAGTGAATGGGCCCTAAGTATATCAAGTACTGATGATTAGTGAGATGACACTTATCCAGTTAAAAGACAAAACTGTGAAAAAATATTAAATACGGTAAGTATCAAAAATGTCAAAAAATGGTGCGCATAAATAATTAGGCCGCCATCTGGTTGTAATTATTAAAGTTCACGGATCTCTTCACTAAAATAATAGGTTGAGCAAACATATATAATGCACTATTGACGTATGTGCTAATTTACATCGGCACATCATGTTCAACGAATCCTATTCATTATACCTGGATCGTTGATGGTCGGTCTTATTTCATTGGCCTGATATATGTTATTTACAGTCCGTTTGCAATCACTAGGAACACATTTTACACTGTCCCGCACCTAAGTATTCTTTATGTCCAAATGTCCCATATCTGTGCATATGTTGATGTCCGGTAGCTGGTTTCTATCCCAAAGGTGACAGTCCTATAGATACCATTCAATAGTAGAAATCTAGAGAGAGGAAGGAAGGCGCCTCATGTGCAGGATCAGCAGGTCTTGTCAGTGGGGGAGGGGGACGGTAATTCCCAAGCCGCTTACCAAAGTTGGTTGTGCGCCCACACACAACAAGGTAAAGTAGAATGGATATAAGTATTGGTCCACTGCAGCCCTCCTGGGTAGAAGTAGAATCAAAACGGGGTGACCGTAAATGCGCAGCGAAACGCGTTGCATCTAATAAATCCATTGATTTTATCTGGCTCCCTGATGGTTCCTCTCTGCACCGGACTAACTCCTGAATTTACGGTCACCCCGTTTTGATTCAATAGTAGAGAAAAACTTGGCACAGCTCGCCTAATCACTAGCACCTGTCATCCACTGCCTCTGCTGGCTAAACCATGTCTGGTGGTGCTCACTGGTAATGGCAAAGTCCAATGCAAATATACAATTGTAGAGAGAAAAGAAAACCAGGGCGACTCACCATGTACGTATACTTCGAACCATGTAGTCTTTACAGTTGGGCCAGTTGAAGCATATCTTGCGAAACGGCACCGGAGCCCCGAACGAACATCCCCCCGTGTTCTGTCCACCCGTGTCTTGCACTGTTTATACCCTTGATGGACTAATAAAGAAGTTCGAAGTATACGTACATGGTGAGTCGCCCTAGTTTTCCTTTCTCTCTACAATTGTATAGTCCTATAGATACATTGTGCAAGACTTATTACTAAAGAACCTAATATCCCGGACTTGATTCCGCGTCTGTATCTCCAGCTTAACAGTTGGTTCAACCGGGAGGACTGGATAAGAATAAAAGTGAAGTTTTATTGTCACCTCACTAATCATCAGTGCTTGATATATTTTGGAGTGAGGAATTATTGGACATTCACTGAGTTACACACGGATCAGTGCAATATAAGCCTAAGTATACCCTAAGCATTATAGTAAAACATTTACTCATTTTTTTTCCTTGTTTTTTTTTTTGACACAGAGAACAGATCAAGCTGGGGCTGGAGGACCTACAGAAAGTTCTCCCTGGTGGAGACACGTACATGCATGAGGGAATTCAGAGGGTAAGAATAAATATGAAATATTTCCAGACATGTTTATAAGAGTAAACGTCCTTGGAGCACTTCCTAATCCAACTGTAAAAGACTTACGGTATATTACGAGTCATGTGACATCTTGGGTTTTACAGTAATTATATTTTATATATCCATGTAGTACTTTAAATGAACACAATCAGACTGTTTTGAATTAGCTGTGGGACTGAATGGTTCCTTAACACCTTAAAGAGGTACTCCGCCCCTAGACATCCTATCCAAAGGACCCCCGCGATCTCTGCTGCGGAACTCCAGACATCTGGTGCATGGAGCGAACTTCGCTCCCTGCCAGATGACTGGCGATGCGGGGTGGAGGCTCATGACATCACGTCCACGCCCGCTCGTGACGTCATGTCCACGCACCCTCAATGCAAGTCTATTTGAGGGGGCATGATGGTCGTCACGCCTCCTCCCATAGACTTAGATTGAGGGGACGTGCCCGTCATGGGCGGGGCATGGACGTGACATCATCACCCAACTCTCTAAACAAATGGCCATCCGGGGGAGGGGGGGGGGCCTGTGGAATGCCTGCAAAATGGCATTGTTACTGCTCAAAAACAAGCCAAAATTGGCTATTTGCCTATTAGCACGCGCACACATTTTTTAGGGCAAGAATTCTTACAGCTGTAAAATATATTCTGATTCTCTTTTTGGACTGACATGACGAAAAAAACAGTCATTCCAGCCATAAAATTTAAAACGACCATTTATTAGACATTTATAGTTCCTATTTTACGCTGCATTTCCCAGCCCACAACACAGATTTATAAACCCATAAACACAGAAGCCTATGGATACATTCACACAGCGGAATTTGCGTGCGGAATCTGGCAGAAAAATTCAGCTTGGACATTCTGTTACATGAAGTTTACATTGTGGTTAATGGAATTTCCACTATCCCATTCACACAGCAGATTTTACAATGTGGAATTTCTGCTTCAGAAATTCTGCATTCCAGATCCTGAAAAGAGAACAAACATGTCAATTCCTCTTGTGGAATTGAGTCAGTGGGACTCTCCAGAATTCAATCTAGAACCTGTCTGTTAAGTGCATGAAATTCTTCATAAATTCAGCACAAATTCTGTGCACATTCCACACGGAACCCACAAAACTGCAAAAAATCTGCTACAAGCTTGGCAGAACAGAGTCTGAGTGGAAGCACAGAACATAGCCTAAGGCCTGATTCCGAGTGCGGCCAAAAATGGCAATGTCTACGGAGCTGAAATCAGCCAGAACATTGAACAAGTTTGAAGTGTTTTGAGCGGATTTTCCTGGCAGAAAGTCTGCCTTGAAAATTCTGCAGTGTACACTGTGCAGTGGAATCCCATTGCCAGTAGAGTTAGGCCAGACTAATGTGCTAGCTACGGGGAGGACTTCATGACAGGGTTGGACATGACTGGGATAGAAGAGGTTAAAGAGTTACTGGGGAGGTCAAGTGTTAAGGTTCAGGGAGAGGGTAAAAGGGGGAGGAGAAAGTGAATAAGGGGTTTGATGAAATATTTGGTTAAGGAAACGGGGGGGGGATTTGGAGCAGAGAGAACGGGGGGGGGGGGGAGCAAAAAAGGTGTGGATAAGAAGGGGGATATATAAAGCAGTGAAGGGTGAGGGGGACAGCTATTTTGCGGTGTCCTGCTGGAATTAGGTTAATCTTCCATCTTCCTGTCCTTTATGTTTAGTGCAGATTTCTCTCCTCTATGTGGGGGGGAAATGGGTTCCCTTGGGGGGTCGGTAGGAGTCTAGCTTGGGAGGATGTCTTATACTGGGGGTTAGTTGAGTGCTGGGAATGGGTGATTGGTCACACGGGCGTTTACATTTTGATGTCTCAGCAGTCTGAAGGGAGGCAGGGGGCCCTGGAAGTTGGTATTCATAAAAGGTGGTTGGAGGGAACCTGGTGGGTTTTGGACTCCTTTGGGGAAGGCGGTTAAGGGTTGAAGGCTGATGGTTCCTTGGAATTCCAAGAGAGATGGGAGGCTTAGGCCTGAGGTTATTAGTTACCTGCCTCTGAGCCAGTGGGATTGGCTGGAGGTAAAGAGCCTACGCCGGAGGGAAGTGTGGGGACCACCAGTTGAGTGGCTGTGCTTTGAGGACCACCTTTTCCAGGTCAGATGGACCTTGTGTGGGTTGAGATCAGGTTTAGTTTTTTTTATGTATATGTTTTGGCATAATGTTCATTTATAATAAAACAGCTGCTATGGCCAATTCAATCCAGTCCCGGTGTCTGTCATTATTATGGTAAGAAGGGCTTGGCAATACTACTGTCATGGGACTCTGCTGAATCAGAATTTCCAAGCGGAATTTTAAAATTGAATTACAGTGTGAACTTGGCCTAAGGCTCCATGCACACTACAGAATTTCCAAGCAAAGAAATTCTGTTCAGAAGTTCCTGTGCAGCAGAGTGCCATTCCTTTAAATGGGATTGCACTTTACAGTGCACACTACAGAATTTCATCAACAGAGCTTTCTGTAGCCCTGGGGTAGCATCTGTATGTGTCTATTTCTCTAGTTGTTTACTAGGATGAAATTGCTCCCAGTTTTTTATGCATGGTAAATACTACATTCCTCCCTCTAATGTTATAATAGAAAGGTAATGGTCCCGGGGGTTACATGACTGTTATTTTAAAAGGTTGGGCCAAAAATCCTCCCAAAATCTGCAGTAATTAGTAACACACTTTGCAAATGGGCTGATCCAAAAATGTGGTAATTTCACTGCCCATCTGATGTTTTACAATAGGACTTAGTTGGGCACTGGAGCTGGGTCATCTTAGGTCATAGTCTAAGCCAGTGGCCTCCAGCTGTTGCAAAACTACAACTTCCAGCTGTTCGGGCATACTTGTTAAAGTTCTGTAGCATCTGGAGGTCCACAGTGGTCTGGAGACCACTGGACTAAGCTATTAAGGAAGTTAGATAATATATATATATATATATATATATATATATATATATATATATATGCACATTTTCTGGTGTAAATACAATGAAAACCATTGCCTTCAGTCCATAAACCATATTGATAAATACGGCAAAGGGGTACTCCGGTGGAAATAAAAAAAAGTGTAAATCAACTGGTGCCAGAAAGTTAAACAGATTTGTAAATTACTTCTATTAAAAAATCTTAACCCTTCCAGTACTTAACAGCTGTTGTATGCTCCAGAGGTAGTTGTGTAGTTCTTTCCAGTCTGATCACAGTGCTCTCTGCTGACACCTCTGTCCGTGTCAGGAATGGTTCCTGACATGGACAGAGGTGTAAGTAGAGAGCACTGTGGTCAGACTGGAAAACGCTACACAATTTTCTCTGTAGAATGCTGATAAGCAGCTGATAAGTAAGGGAAGGATAAAAAATGTTTATAGAAGTAATTTACAATTCTGTTGAACTTCCTGATACCAGTTAATTTGAAGAAAAAAAATTCCACCAGAGTACCCCTTTAAACCTTTCTGAAATGTTCTTACCAAAACCTGATCACTAACTGAAGTCCTAGGCTTAGTATATATTTAATATGCCTTTCCAATCTCTATGGTTTCTTCCCATTAATCTAAAAGTTGCCAAACTATACCTTATAATTGCTCTTAAAGGGAACCTGTCACATTAAACTTGCAATCTAATCTCCTAACATTATGTAGCACATTAATATATAGTCTGGTGAAAAAAGTTCAGTTTAACTTGTATGTCGTTCATTTAAATCTCTGGTTATTCTGGTTTATGAGTCCAGTAGGCAGTTCTAAGTAGAACCACCCAACGGACTCCTAAACCCAGAATGAACAGGAATATAAACAAATAATTTACAAGTTATATAGAATCTTTTTGCACAAAGCTCCGCTCCTCCTGCTCTATAACATGATGTGAGTTGATATGTATTTTATGTGACAAGCTTTAAAGAACCACTTAAACAAGTAGAGCACTTTTTTTTATCAAATAGGTATATCTTACTAAATATTTAAAGGGGTACTCCGCCCCTAGACATCTTATCCCCTATTCAAAGGATAGGGGATAAGATGTCAGATCGCCGCGGTCCCGCTGCTGGGGACCCCCGGGATCCCCACTGCGGCACCGCGCTATCATTACAGCTCAGAGCGAGTTCGCTCTGTGCGTAATGACGGGCGATACGGGTGACGGAGCAGCGTGACGTCATGGCTCCGCCCCTCGTAACATCACGGCCCGTCCCCTTAATGCAAGTCTATGGGAGGGGGCGTGACGACCGCCGCACCCCCTCCCATAGACTTGTATTGAAAGGGGTGGGCCATGATGTCACGAGGGGCGGAGCCGTGACATAACGATGCTCCGGCCCCTGTACTGCCCGTCATTACGTGCAGAGCGAACTCGCTTTGTGCTGTAATGATAGAGGGGTGCTGCAGCGGGGATCCTGGGGCTCCCCAGCAGCGGGACCACGGCGATCTGAAATCTTATCCCCTATCCTTTGGATAGGGGATAAGATGTCTAGGGGCGGAGTACCCCTTTAAGCCCATAACCTAAAATAGAAATTGATGGAAAACCCTAGATATAAGGATGTTTAGAGATTTGTTGGGAATAAGAAACACAAATCTTTCTGCCCAAAATTTTAGAATACTGAACTTTTCAATATGCCTACTTTAAAGGGGTACTCCAGTGGAAAACTTTTTTTTTTTTTTTTTTTAAATCAACTGGTGCCAGAAATTTAAACAGATTTGTAAATTACTTAAAAAATCTTAATCCTTCCTGTACTTATTAGCTGCTGAATACTACAGAGGAAATTATTTTCTTTTTGGAACACAGTGCTCTCTGCTGACATCACGAGCACAGTGCTCTCTGCTGACATCTCTGTCCATTTTAGGAACTGTCCAGAGCAGCATATGTTTGCTATGGGGATTTTCTCCTACTCTGGACAGTTCTTAAAATGGACAGAGGTGTCAGCAGAGAGCTGGTCATGATGTCAGCAGAGAGCTCTGTGTTCCAAAAAGAAAATAATTTCCTCTGTAGTATTCGGCAGCTAATAAGTACTGGAAGGATTAAGATTTTTTAATAGAAGTCATTTACAAATCTGTTTAACTTTCTGGCACCAGTTGATTTAAAAAAAAAAAAGTTTTTTTTACTAGAGTACCCCTTTAAGAATTCTTTACAATATTTTTTAGTTTATTTGGGTCCCTCAGCTATTTGGGTCCCTAAGCTGGCACAATGTCTTCTCATCTATATAAACGAGGATGAAATGACCATAAAAAAAGGAGTTTTGTCCGGCGCAGAAAGGAACCGCCAAAAGGCAGGATAAAATCAAGGGATTTATTGAATGCAACGCGTTTCGCGTTGCATTCAATAAATCCCTTGATTTTATCCTGCCTTCTGACGGTTCCTTTCTGCGCCGGACGAAACTCCTGTTTTTATGGTGATTTCATCCTCGTTTCTACTCTACTAAGGAAGGCTGCAGTGGACCGACTTATACACTTCACGCTAGACCTTGTTGTGTGTGGGCGCACAACCAACTTTGGTAAACGGCTTGGGATTACTTCCCTTCCCCCCACTCACAAGATCTGCTGATCCCGCACATGAGGCACCTTCTTCCCTCTCCCTAATTCTCATCTATATGGATGATGCATCATGAGGGCTGGCCAATCACAGGCAGCTGTGGTGATGTCACCATGGACGGGCACATGACACTGCAGGGGCCATTGATTGGGCCACACTTTAACGTGATGGGTATCACAAAGGCATGAAAGCAGATATGACAGGGAAACTGATCAACAGTGGCGAGGAAAAACTAACCAGTGTACTTTTGTTTCTCTTTCTGTCAGCAGGATACTAAAATAATTTTGATTTTGTCTGATTTATCCAGGCTAGTGAACAGATTTATCATGAGAGTCACAAAGGTATGTCCTACATAATCACTAATATATTTTATGTGCCTCTCTTACACCAGGTCTACTTTTGCTCTACTCTTTGCAGCTATCTTACAATCCTACAAAGTAATATTAGTGTAAAACTTAAAGGGGTACTCTGGTGGAAAACCATTTTTTTTAAATTCAACTGGTGCCAGGAAGTTAAACAGATTTGTAAATTACTTCTATTTAAAAATCTTAATCCTTATAGTACTTATCAGCTTCTGTATACTCCAGAGGAAGTTCTTTTCTTTTTGAATTTCTTTTGAGTCTGACCACAGTGCTCTCTGCTGACACCTCTGTCCATGTCAGGAACTGTGTAGAGCAGGAGAGGTTTGCTGTGGGGATTTGCTCCTGCTCTGGACAGTTCCTGAGGTGTCAGCAGAGAGCACTGTGGTCAGACAGAAAAGAAATTCAAAAAGAAAAGAACTTCCTCTCTGGTATACAGCAGACGATAAGTACTATAATGATAAAAGTGATTTACAAATCTGTTAAACTCTCTGGTACCAGTTGAAACCTGTCACTTTGAACATGCATTGTGACCAGACAGCAGCAGGGTATAGAGGAAAAGTAGCTGAACAGATTGATATAAAGTTTTGTTGGAAAATATTGATTATAGCACATAGATCAAGAGTCTATGGGGGAGATTTATCGAAACCTGTGCAGAGGAAAAGTTTCCCAGTTGCCCATAGCAACCAATCAGATCACTTCTTTCATTTTTTAAAGGGCCTATGCAAAATGAAAGAAGCAATCTGATTGGTCAACTGGGCAAGTTTTCCTCTGCACAAGTTTTGATAAATCTCCCCCTATGATTCTATGCTTAGGAGTCCAGTGGGCCATCCAAATCAGTGATTGACAGTCATCTCCGTATGCAGCCTTATATAAGGAAGCAATCATTGCTACATTGTGTTTTTGTGACTTTTTGACAACGCTTGAAGATTGGGCAGGGAGGGGCAGTGGATTCATATTAAGAAGGTTGTCCCCACATGCCAAATTTACTACAATTTAAGCTTGCAAACAGGTGTGTGACATTTCTGACAAATCCCTTTAATATTTATTCAAGGGTTAACCCTTTTATCATTGGACACCTTTTTGAAATTTTAGGCTGGGTTTACACTGGGTATCCCTTTATTGTGTTCAGTGGGGATACTGGCTGTAACTTAAACTATGGGGTTAATTTATTAACATGTGCAACTTTCTTTCTTTTTTTTCTTTTTGCCTGTATGGTGCACTCGTTTGCACCAGGAGCAACTGGTCGCCTTTTATCAAGATGCCTGCACCTTTTAAAAACAAGTCAGCTAATGTTTAAGGAGCTAATGTTGAGCGAACTTGTTTGATCCTGGCAAAAGTTGCATACTAAATGCGGGCCACGCTCTGCGTCACGACTTCACAAAAATATAGATCAAACACTGCACAGCAAAATCTTCAAACAATATAGAGAAACAAGCAGGTAGCAAGTAGTTAAAGTGATTTCAGGTGTATTGGAAAATCAGGGAAAAGATGACTCTTCATCAGAATACAATACCGTATTCTTACATAGGGTCATGTGACACAGAGCATGTGTAAAAAAAAGCAAAATGTAGGGAAAAGTGCAGAATGTAGGGAAACCTTAGTAAATACCGTGGGGGGAAAATTGTAAGGAATTAAAACCCACAAAGAAAACTACACTCCACTCTTAGTAAATCAGGGCTAATGTTGCTCTATTTTTTGCACCAATTTCAATATGCCAGAAGATGTGATATAGATGTCACTTATTCCACGTAAGAAGATTAGACCGATTTAATAGGGTCAATTAGAACCTAAAGCTGAAGACAAAAATGCACTCAAAAGCGAGTCAATTTGTATTTTAGAGTATATTTTTGTCAGCCGGAAAATGTTGGCACTTGTAAAGAACTGAGGAAAAACTCTCAGCCTAGCAGTCTCAGCCTATAGTTTATTCAAGAACTTGGCTTAAATTGCCAGTTTAAACATCGAAATACAGAGAGTTATACTGGATTATATTACCTGTCAATGAAGCAGCATTCTGTTTACCATAAAAATACACTATGGGGGAGATTTATCAAAACCTGTCCAGAGGAAATGTTGCCCAGTTGCCCATAGCAACCAATCAGATCGCTTTTTTCATTTTTAACAAGGCCTTTGCAAAATGAAAGATGCGATCTGATTGGATGCTATGGGCAACTGGGCAACTTTTCCTTTGCACAGGTTTTGATAAATCTCCCCCTTTATGTGTATATATATATATATATATATATAGTGTAAAGTTACATCTTTAATATATATATATATATATATATATATATATGCATGTATACATATATATATGCAAATGCATATTTATATATATATATATATATATATATATATATATACACACACTACAGTATATATATATATATATATATATATATATGTATGTGTGTATATATATGTATATATATGTGTATATATACATATATATATATATATATATATATATGTATATATATATATATATATATATATAAATTATATAAATAAATATATATATATATATATATGTGTGTGTGTATATAAAATAAAGATGTAAGAGTGGCACTGTGTGGGATTTTGAACCCCGGGATCCAAGCGGGGCCTCAGTCCTGTGTTAGACTTGACCAATAAATCCCAAGCAATGCAATTCCCAAAAAAGACAGGGTGGCACTCCAGCAATCCAAGGTAAAAATGGTTTCAACCTACTCAATGCTTGAAAAAGACCTCATTGAGTAGGTTGAAATGTTGCTCTTCACTTTGGGTGAATAAAAACCATTTTTACCTTGGATTGCTGGAGTGCCGCCCTGTTTTTGGGAATTATATATATATATATATATATATATATATATATATATATATATGCATGTGTGTGTATATATATATATATATATATATATATATATATATATATATAAATAATTTTTTTTATTGATTTTTAAGAACCTTTTTTCTATAGGTGATTGACAAATCCATAACTTATGTTTTGATCTGTGCAGGATACAGGACAGCAAGTGTTATCATCGCACTAACAGATGGAGAGCTACATGAGGATCTCTTTTATTATGCAGAACGAGAGGTACTGATCAATTATCATTAGTTTAGATTACAGTAGTCTCCAGATGTTGGAAAACCACAACTCTCAGCATGCCCGGACAGCCAACGGCTGTCCGGGCATGCTGGGATTTGTAGTTTTCCAATATTTCAAGACCAATGGTTTAGAATACAATCACATTAAGACATGTTTATTGAGCAGATATGTCAGGCAAGATGTACCAAAATATTCATATCAATTGTGCCATAAATACATGGGGAGTGAAATATATCATTGGTTCTTTTGTGTAGTTGCTTTTCTTTACATTTATTTATTTATTTACTTATTTATTTTTTGCGTTGAAGTTTGTGGTGTTGAGGGAAACTTATGAAATGTAAGCACAATGTGTGGTAAATTTCACACGAGTACTAAGGAAGGCTGTAATATTAGAATCATGTAAGAAAGCCTTTATTTTTTTTAGCTCTGCTTGGAATGGTGTATATTTGCGAATTTCTGGACCAGCTGCAGTGTGTTTTTGGCACAGAGTACTGGTGTAGATGTACAGTAGCCATGAAGTGCCATAAAGAAGAAACAGACATCTACCATATATTTTAGATTGCTCTAAATTTATGTAGTCTTCTGCTTTTGGCCCCTATTTTGATAAATTTCGTACTATTGGCATATTTTGTCAGAGTTTAGGCGACTTTTTGCATCCTACGACACGATTGACAAATTTCACCCCATCACGCCCCCTCCCATGGACTTGCATTGAGGGGGAGTGGTGTGACGTCATGAGGGAGCAAGGCTATGACGTCACGAGCTCCCAGCACTGGCTGCAGCGTTTGGAACAGTTTGTTCCAAGCATCGAGTGGCGGAGTACCCCTTTAAGGGGATGGTAAGCTTGGGTAGACATATGACCCTTTTTGGAAATCCTCAAATGGGTTTTCCAGGCTAAATGTATCAATGACCTCTAACTCCACTTACCAGTTTGACTTTGGGCCAAACTAGGGAGCGGAGACTAAGTATTCCCCTGATTTTCACCCTTTATGCTGCTTTTGCTGCAGGGAAGATATCAGGTCACTAACGCAAGAGTGGTCCTGATAAGGTGGCAGCTGGCCAGGCAGGACAGAACGCTGTGGTGCCATGCACCAGGAATATAGGCAGGAAAGGCAAACTGAGACTGTTGATAGTCTGATGTAGCAGAACTGAGTAGCTCAGAAGTAGCCAGGTGGTGTTATGAAGTGTGGTCAACAGTCTTGATCATGCACTGGAGAATAAGCAAGGTACAAACAAAGTCAGACAGAGGCAGAGTAAGGTAACATGGGAACACATCAGATAAGATTCGCTAGTAGTCAAACTACACTGTTGCTCAGGCACCACAGTAAGAGGGAATGTGCTGTAATAAAAATAGTGCCTGGCAGGGATTAAAAGAGGACAGAAATTAGGGATGCCCACAGATCCGTGCACCCTGTGCCTGCGTGCGTGCACCATAATATGTTGTCGCCAGTGACAGTACAGAGGAAGATGTCCGGAGTCTGCAGCAAGGAGGGTAAGCCGAGCGTGCAGCTCAGCTGAGGTGAGCAGCGGAACACGCTGCCAACCGTTGGTGTTACATGACCTATCCCCAGAAACACAGAGATCAGGACCGAGAGCAAACAGAACCAGCACGATCACTATACAATGGGGGAGATTTATCAAAGTTGTCTATTTCCCGCATCAATATAGACCAACCTACAGAGTGTTAGGCCGGTCTATTGTGCGCTTAATTTATCAAAAGTCGCATGGCTCTTGATAAATTCTGCACACAGACTTCGGGATCTATAGTTTAGATTGTATTTAAACCTGCTCCAGCACGGTCTGACATTTCAACGTACTTTCGGCCAATGCGACTTTTCGCAGAAAATGCATCATGTTCTAAAAATCCACTAAAGCAAAAGTCGCAAAAAAGTCACACATATTTAGACTGCGACTTTCTGTGCGACAAATTTAGATGGGAAAAACCAGTCTAAATCCTTTGATAAATCTCCCCCAATGTATAGAGCTGACTGTCTCCAAAGCTGAATGGAACCACCATCAAGCTACAATTGATTACCTACCCTGGTCATCAATAAATTTGGCTCCCAAAACCCCATTTAATTTGAAAGAACAACCACTTTATCATAATGTTCAATGCAAGAAATACACACTTATTTGTTATTTAGATTATTTATATATGTATATGCTAATGAGCGATAGATATTAGAGAGCTCACGTTTCACATAATAACACAAGCTATGTCTAAAGAACTTTAAAGGGGTACTCCGGTGAAAACCTTTTTTCTTCTAAATCAACTGGTGGCAGAAAGTTAACCATATTTGTAAATTACTTCTATTAAAAAATCTTAATCCTTCCTGTATTTATTAGCTGCTGAATACTACAGAGGAAATTCTTTTCTTTTTGGAATGCTCTCTGATGACATCACGAGCACAGTTCTCTCTGCTGACTTTATTATAATAATAATGCTTTATTTATTGTTGTCCTTAGTGGGATTTGAACCCAAGTCCCCAATACTGCAAGGCAGCAGTGCTAACCACTGAGCCACCATGCATGGTTGCTAAAATAGACAGAGATGTCAGCAGAGAGCACTGTGCTCGTGATGTCATCAGTGTTCCAAAAAGAAAGGAATTTTTTAATAGAAGTAATTTACAAATATGTTTAACTTTCTGCCACCAATTGATTTAAAAGAAAAAAAGTTTTCACCGGAGTACCCCTTTAAGTAGAAAACAATAAGGTTAATATAAGATGTTTAGCATCCCCCTACCTGCCTGTGTATGGTTCCCTGTAGCAGAAGATTTTTTTACAGTACAGAATAAAAGAAACTGAAAATTAAGTGGAAATAATGCATTAGTAATAGATGAAGCTTCACTTTAATTCTTTACTTTGACATTTAATGCTATTTTTCTGTTGTTTTAGGCTAACCGATCCCGTGAATTGGGAGCCCAGGTGTATTGTGTGGGGGTTAAAGACTTCAATGAGACGCAGGTATTCTGTTGTATAATCTGCTGTGAAGTTTAGGAGCAAATAATCCCCTTAGTGTTATGAGCTGAATTCATGCCTTGCAGTCACTCTTCTCCTGATTCCACCTTTGTCTGGCTGTAGCCCAAAAATATGACACAAATACACAAATCTGTAGAAGTGTATATTGAGAAATATTATATTACTTGGAGGCAGATGATGTATTGCAGGCTGTTTTGCTGGCAGGTATTCAATCAATGGCTTCTCTTCTTTTAAAGCTTTTTAATAAAGTCCCAGTGAAGCTGCCATAATGTGCCAGTTGCAAGACTGTGATATGACAAGAGTCCGATGATCTAATTTCATGCAATCCAACCTGTTCCAATGTTATCTAGGACTCATTTAGTCAAAGGGGTATTCTGGCCATACCCGGGGGGGGGGGGTGCCGCTGGGCTGCTGCTCCAGTCTCGGAAACCTCTTTGTTTCCTGACTAAACTGGAGACGTGATGTCATGCCATTCCCCCTCAAGATGTCATGCCACTCCCCCTCAAGATGTCACGCCATGCCCCCTCCATTCATGTCCATGCCCCCTCCTTTAGACATAAATGGAGGGGGCGTGGCGTGACGTCATGTCTCTAGTCCCAGAAACACAGAGCAGCAGCTCAGCATAGCATGTGGGTGCTGCACAGGGATTGCGGGGGGTCCCAGCAGTGGGCCCCCCACGATCAGACATCTTATCCCCTATCTTTTGGATAGGGGATACGATGTCTATGGCCGGAATACCCCTTTAAGGCCAACTTCAGAGGACACCCTTTATAGTATGCATGGTGGTTGGAATGTAGGGTGCCCATAACCATAGTGCAGTGGTCTCCAACCTGCGGACCTCCAGATGTTGCAAAACTACAACTCCCAACATGCCCGGACAGCCAATGGCTGTCCGGGCATTCTGGGAGTTGTAGTGTGGCAACATCTGGAGGTCCGCAGGTTGAAGACCACTGCCATAGTGCAATGATTCAACCAGACAACATAACAGTGTATCACTACATACCGATATGAGAAGGTACTTATTTAACCAAATGCAGTATCATTTATGTGGCATTGTGGACAGTCTACTGTATTTTCTCCTCTAGTCTTTGTGACATAAATACTTGTTCTAAAATAACTTAACTGGGGGAATCTTTACTGGTTGGTTTCCAGTGCATAATATTTGTAGTATTAAAGTATTCACGATACATGAGCTTCAGGTCTTAGAATAGATGTATAATGCCAAAATGTCTCTAGGCAAGGCTGGAAGCCCAATCAGGTCTTAGATAAGCTTTGTATATTTTCACCTTAAAGCCTCTTGACAATCCTCCTTAAAGGAGTACTCCACTGGAAAAAAAAAAATTCTAAATCAACTGGTGCCAGAAAGTTAAACAGACTTGTAAATGACTTCTATTTAAAAATCGTAATCCTTCCAGTACTTATCAGCCGTTATATGCTCCATAGGGAATTATTTTCCTTTTGAATTTTCTTTCTGTCTGACCACAGTGCTCTCTGCTGACACCTCTGTCTATTTTAGGAACTGTCCAGAGTAGAAGCAAATCCGCATTGCAAACCTCTCCTGCTCTGGACAGTTCCTGACATGAACAGAGGTGTGAGCAGAGAGCACTGTGGTCAGACAGAAAGGAAATTCAAAAAGAAAAGAACTTCCTGTGGTTCATATAACAGCTGATAAGTACTGGAAGGATTAAGATTTTTTTTTATAGAAGTAATTTACAAATCTGTTTAACTTTCTGAAACCAGTTGATTTAAAAAAATGTTTTCCAGTGGAGTGCCCCTTTGTCAGATAGGACTCAGGAGTGATCCAGAATTTGTAAGCTCTTTACAGGAGTCTTGGTGATGGCCGCAAATGGTCCCTGTTTATGTAAGGCCTATCTAGACCAGACTACATGTGCTTAGTCTGGAGGGCTTAACAGCAGCTCATTGCTCACCCCGAGGGGCTGACAGGAATTAAACCTCAAGGCTAAAAAGAAGATTGGGCTAAGAAAGATCCTCCCACACACCAGAATTTTCTGTAAGGCAATGTTTATGTAGTAATATTAGTGAGCAGGACCTCATTTGTAAGGGTTTACAAAGATTTACCACATTTCAGAATATCAGTATATCTACAAAGTATATAGAAGAAACACATAAGAATGCACAGTGTAATATGACAGAAATACCACAGGGTAACAACACTGCAGCCATACAACAACCAGCTTGTTCCAGGTAGCAGGATCTGTACTAGGATACTGCAAGATCATTAGACTAGTGATGAGGCCAGGATTTAAGGGCATAATAATGCACCTATATTGTAGTTCTTTTACCTCAGGACTTACCTTAAAGGATTATGAAACACTTTGTAAACCTACAGAGGCACAATTTGTGAGGAATAGAAAATCCCAAATAACCATAAGTTCTCCATTTTGATTACCCTGCTACTATAAATATCTCAATATTCTGGACCCTTTGTTGAATTAGGTTATACACAATCATGAATCTTTCTGGATGTTAATGGCAATAAGGAATATAGCTATTATTACATTTTTATTGCAAACCAAGTACTGTATCTTTTGTTGATATATTTTGTTTTGTGTGCATAGCTGGCTCGGATAGCTGACAGCAAGGACCATGTCTTTCCTGTAAATGGAGGATTTGAGGCTCTTCATGACATCATAGGTTCAGTGAGTAACACCAACTTGGAAATGAATGAATATTATTTCTGCATTAGAAAACCATTAAAATAACTTTATCCTCAAATGAGAACAGACTGATCTGATATTTTATGCACAGTTATGACCGTGACCAGGTTTCAGAAAAATGTGAAAACATGTCAAACAGTGGGATTTATTTAATTTTTTTTATAAGTGATGCACTAATGTAATGCTTGCAAAAATGCACATAGCCTTTAGGTATAGAACAGGCTTTAAGAAATTAAAAACAAAAGGGTTTATATTTCAGTGTTCAAATTTTTATTTAAAGTAAATCAGGGTGCATAAAAATTAAAGTATACTGGCCTGCAATGATTTTCCACCACTGCATTTCCAACAGCTCCCAGTCTCTGCTGCTTCCTTAGAGGTGTTGACCCTTCATAAAGTGCTCACTTAGCCTAAATGGCTGGAGGTAGTTTGATTTAACTTGGATAATATGTTTCTTATGTGTCAAATACAAATATAGTGGAGTTCAGAGATGTACCGACAATCTCCGCAGCCTAGGAGTAAAGCAGTGGAGCCTGGACAGTTAAATCATACTTTATCATGCTGTCTGGGTAATCTCTGCAGTCTGAGAGTAATGTGATCAGGTGGTGTACCATAAGTCCTATGCTAGTTTGTTCAGATTGCCTGGGAGTTTTAAATATCCTGCTGTCTGACCAATGTCATGGTAAAGTATGAATTAAGTATAGTTCTGGGGCAGGGAGAGGGATGGGGTGGGAGAGAGATTTATTGCGGGCTGAGAGAATGGTGAGGGGGAGAGAAGATATAAGTGCAGGGACAGAGAGAGGGAATGGCAGTGCTGGTGTAGTGAGGAGTGCAGGAAGAACAAGCAGCTTATCACTACTGGGGCTTCAGGAGACTGGGAAAGCTGGGTGGCATGCATGCCAGCCAGCTTTTCCAGTTTTCTGAAAAGGATTGTTTTTCCTCTCCCACAATATAGTTTTGAAAACTGGTGAATATTCTAATTCACAGACGCCCTGAATGTGACCTCTTGACAAATATTTTTGTCATGTTAGAAGTTAAGTAGATTTCCCTTTGAAGTTTAAAAAGAACACAATACAGTTTATCTACATAGATGGTCGTGTTAATGTAAAAAGCATTTAGTCTTACTGCTGGTCATATTTAAAGGGGTTATCCACATAAGATGATTTTAGTACTCACCTGGCAGACAGTAATGGACATGCTTAGGAAGGATCTGCGCTTGTCTTGGGGCTAAATGGCTATGTCATGAGATTACCACATCACTGAGCCTAGATTTTTTTGAACTGGTATTTCCTGTTTGACTTTCCTTTTTTGCCTACAAATCCCATAATTCCATTTTCCTCCCTCCCACACATCAGCCACTCCACCCATTGAAACATAAATGAGCTGCATCCATTCAATCAGGGTGCCTACATCTGTTGCAAAAATACAATTAGTTGCAGATTGATCTCTCTCCCACCAAGCAAACACTTCACCCATTGAAGCAGACAGGCTCCCTGTCATCAGCTGACTAGTGATGTAATGTAATTGCAACCTGGGAAAAATCTGAGACAACAGTAATTTTGTGTGCTGTTAAAAATAAATATTGGGGTGAAAATCATATAAGAATTGTGAGAAAACCATCACATACAGGTACAGACACTTTATTATGAACCATACAAACTTTACATCCCCTGTAGCACAGTCAAATAAAAAAAAAATACTGGAATACCCCTTTATTATTATTTCTGTACTTGGAATAAATGTAAAAAGTTATTTTAAGCCATAACTCTACCTACGACACAAAGGCAAGGGTATGTCCAAACCTTAGAAATATTATTTTTTTCTAGATCTAGTTTTTGTTAGTTTTCTTGGCTTAAAAACCAGTTAAGATTTAGCTCAGATAAAATAATAAAAATGATACATAATTGCTTGTAAAATAATATTATACGAGCAGGTCCCAGCAGAACACAAACTCATCATAGCCTAGGATTTTGATCTCTATCGGTAAAGCCCCGAAGGCAAGAATAGAAGTTCCATGCAGATCCAGGCATGCCGTCTCAGTCAATGAGAAAAACAAATCTCAACAACATATATTATTTTCTTGATAGTGTTAAAAGTGGGTTAGCATGCTAAATACTGTTTATTATACTAAAAAACAATTGTAGACTGCGAATATTAAAGCCAGTGGCTTTGAAGTAGCAGAAAAACCCAATGGCTACGGTCCAAGATCCTGCATAAAATGTCTCGGTGAAAATCTGCAACTTGAGATAATTATTTTTCCAGAAGCTACAAGTGGTGTCATATAACTGTTTCATTGCTGTATACTGCACCCAATAAAACCAAAGGAGTGTTTTCATTTTAAAAACACCAGACTTCATGTCACAGTGTAGTCAAAGTCACCAATAATATGGGTCTACAATCCCAGACCCAGCAATCTTTGATCTTCAATTAAAATTTTATGGAGAGACAGAGATTGTGCAATAAGTGCACAGCCCTAGAGGCACACCACTGGTTTGAGAGACAGAACCTGTGGGCTGGCTGGGCCTAATAGTGTGGCAGTGATGGTCTGATGGGCTCAAGGGTCCCCAAATTTACATGCCAAGCTTGACACCTACAAAAGGGAGAACTCCCAGGGAACTAAGACCATTACTTACAGTAAGGGCCTTCAAGTAGCCTGCACCAGCCCTTTTGAAAGCAGGTTCCTGCCTTCAAAAGGGCTGGTGCAGGCTACTTGAAGGCCCTTACTATAAGTGATGGTCTTAGATCCTTGGGGGCACTCCCTTTTGTAGGTGTCAAGCTTGGCATGTATATTTTGGGGTGCCCTGGTGTTGTGATATGGATTAAGAAATAGGATTAGATGAGCAGAATCTACAGGCAACAAGGAACACAGAGATAGCTACAGACTTAACAATAGGTAAATGGGATAGACCACCTTCTCATCCTTTCTCTGTTTTGCATAGAAGTCCCAGAGTGTTCAATAGTAGTCATAATACTGTATATACAGTTGAAACTTGTACAGGTAAAACTGTATATACAGGTGTAACTTCTCTCTCTTGGAGAAGATCCCCTTCCCCCTTACCCAGACCAAATTTTCAGTCTATCATACATTTTGCATAGAAGACCACTGTAATTCACTGTAAAGCAGCATAGAGCGGCATAAACAAATTAATATTGTTAATATGATCTACTTTTTATATATAAAAACCCTTTGATTCAAATATTTGCAAATACTGTACTGGACTTGCACCAGGAAGCAGCCCGAATCTGACCCATGGTTAGTCTTCCCAACAGCCATTTTATCTTCATACATATTTTTCATATCTTCTCAATATATATTTTGCATGGGATAACTACAGCATTAGCAGCCCAGTCAGGGCTTTACAGCGAGATGTAACCAACATGTGCGCTTATTATAAATCTGCATTTCATATATTTTTTGGCATCGAAGGAGAGTAAGGGATTCATTGTAAATTTTAATATGGGTCTGTGTTATTTTAGTAACTGTTCTGCTTCCTTTAGTCCTACAGACCAGTCTAGCCAAGAATTGTTAGGTGACAGATAAAAGTGTATAGTCCAGGGGCAGATGTAGATAATTTACTGTGTAATTGAAATTAATATTTTACCTAATAAGCCCTTGTATGGGTCCCCTCTAATTTTTTTAAGTAAGGAAAATGCTACAAATAGCATAGAAGTTGCTGTGTATTTTAAATGACCAACATATACTACAGTACTTCACAATCATAAGTATACAAGTTTATTTACAAATAATCAAAATAGATTGACAAACAATGATAAAAAGGAAGGAGGTCCTCACCCATAAGAGCTTATATTCTAAATGGAATGGGATGAGGGACACAATAGAAGCTTATTGTCACGATGCCGGCTGGCAGGTAGTGGATCCTCTGTGCCAGAGAGGGATTGGCGTGGACCGTGCTAGTGGATCGGTTCTAAGTCACTACTGGTTTTCACCAGAGCCCGCCGCAAAGCGGGATGGTCTTGCTGCGGCGGTAGTGACCAGGTCGTATCCACTAGCAACGGCTCAACCTCTCTGACTGCTGAAGATAGGCGCGGTACAAGGGAGTAGACAGAAGCAAGGTCGGACGTAGCAGAAGGTCGGGGCAGGCAGCAAGGATCGTAGTCGGGGGCAACGGCAGGAGGTCTGGAACACAGGCTAGGAACACACAAGGAAACGCTTTCACTGGCACAATGGCAACAAGATCCGGCGAGGGAGTGAAGGGGAAGTGAGGTATAACTAGGGAGTGCACAGGTGAACACACTAATTGGAACCACTGCGCCAATCAGCGGCGCAGTGGCCCTTTAAATCGCAGAGACCCGGCGCGCGCGCGCCCTAGGGAGCGGGGCCGCGCGCGCCGGGACAGGACAGACGGAGAGCGAGTCAGGTACGGGAGCCGGGATGCGCATCGCGAGCGGGCGCTACCCGCATCGCGAATCGCATCCCGGCTGGAGACGGTATCGCAGCGCACCGGGTCAGTGGAGCTGCCCGGAGCGCTGCGGTAGCGAGAGAGAAGCGAGCGCTCCGGGGAGGAGCGGGGACCCGGAGCGCTCGGCGTAACAGTACCCCCCCCCTTGGGTCTCCCCCTCTTCTTAGAGCCTGAGAACCTGAGGAGCAGACTTTTGTCTAGGATGTTGTCCTCAGGTTCCCAGGATCTCTCTTCAGGTCCACAGCCCTCCCAATCCACCAAAAAGAACCTTTTTCCTCTGACCGTCTTGGAGGCCAGTATCTCTTTCACTGAGAAGACGTCAGAAGAACCGGAGACAGGAGTGGGAGAAACTAATTTGGGAGAGAAACGGTTGATGATGAGTGGTTTAAGAAGAGAGACATGAAAGGCATTAGGAATACGGAGAGAAGGCGGAAGAAGAAGTTTGTAAGAGACAGGATTAATTTGGCACAAGACTTTGAAAGGACCAAGATAGCGTGGACCCAGTTTGTAACTGGGGACACGAAAGCGGACATATTTAGCGGAGAGCCATACCTTGTCTCCGGGAGCAAAAATGGGGGGAGCTCTTCTTTTCTTATCGGCAAACTTTTTCATGCGAGATGAAGCCTGTAAAAGAGAATCTTGGGTCTCTTTCCATATGGTGGAAAGATCACGAGTCACTTCATCTACAGCGGGCAAACCAGAGGGCAAGGGAGTAGGGAGGGGGGGAAGAGGGTGACGGCCGTACACCACGAAAAATGGGGATTTGGAGGAAGATTCAGAGACTCTAAAGTTATACGAGAATTCGGCCCATGGTAGAAGATCTGCCCAATCATCCTGGCGGGAGGAAACAAAATGTCGTAAATAATCACCCAAGACCTGGTTAATTCTTTCTACTTGTCCATTGGATTGAGGATGATATGCAGAAGAAAAGTTTAATTTAATCTTGAGTTGTTTACAGAGAGCCCTCCAGAATTTTGACACGAATTGGACGCCTCTATCCGAGACTATCTGTGTGGGCAACCCGTGAAGACGAAAAATGTGTACAAAAAATTGTTTAGCCAACTGAGGCGCTGAAGGAAGACCAGGAAGAGGGATGAAATGTGCCATCTTGGAGAATCGATCAACGACCACCCAAACAACAGTGTTGCCACGGGATGGGGGTAGGTCTGTAATAAAATCCATACCAATCAGAGACCAAGGCTGTTCGGGGACAGGCAGAGGATGAAGAAAACCGGCGGGCTTCTGGCGAGGAGTCTTATCCCGGGCACAGACAGTGCAGGCTCGCACAAAGTCCACGACATCCGTCTCCAGAGTCGGCCACCAATAGAAGCGAGAGATGAGTTGCACAGATTTCTTGATGCCCGCATGGCCTGCGAGATGGGAGGAGTGACCCCATTTGAGGATTCCGAGGCGTTGGCGTGGAGTGACGAAGGTCTTCCCTGGAGGAGTTTGCCTGATGGAGGCTGGAGAAGTGGAAATCAGGCAGTCAGGAGGAATGATGTGTTGCGGAGAGAGTTCAACTTCCGAGGCATCCGAGGAACGAGAGAGAGCATCGGCCCTAATGTTCTTATCGGCAGGCCGAAAGTGAATTTCAAAATTAAATCGGGCAAAGAACAGAGACCACCTGGCCTGGCGAGGATTCAGCCGTTGGGCAGACTGGAGATAGGAGAGGTTCTTGTGATCGGTGTAAATAATAACTGGAAATCTTGATCCCTCCAGCAGATGCCTCCATTCCTCAAGTGCTAATTTAATGGCTAGAAGCTCTCGATCCCCGATGGAGTAGTTCCTCTCCGCCGGAGAGAAGGTCCTAGAAAAAAACCCACAAGTAACAGCATGCCCGGAAGAATTTTTTTGTAGAAGGACCGCTCCAGCTCCTACAGAGGAGGCATCAACCTCCAATAGGAAGGGTTTAGATGGGTCAGGTCTGGAGAGCACGGGAGCCGAAGAAAAGGCAGACTTGAGCCGTTTAAAGGCGTCTTCCGCTTGAGGAGGCCAAGACTTGGGATTGGCATTTTTTTTGGTTAAAGCCACGATAGGGGCCACAACGGTAGAAAAATGTGGAATAAATTGCCTGTAATAATTGGCGAACCCCAAAAAACGTTGGATAGCACGGAGTCCGGAGGGGCGTGGCCAATCTAAGACGGCAGAGAGTTTGTCTGGATCCATTTGTAGTCCTTGGCCAGAGACCAAGTATCCTAGGAAAGGAAGAGATTGGCATTCAAACAGACATTTCTCTATCTTGGCATAAAGTTGATTGTCACGAAGTCTCTGAAGAACCATACGGACATGCTGGCGGTGTTCTTCTAGATTGGCAGAAAAAATCAGGATATCGTCCAGATATACAACAACACAGGAGTATAAGAGATCACGAAAAATTTCATTAACAAAGTCTTGGAAGACGGCAGGGGCGTTGCACAGGCCAAAGGGCATGACCAGATACTCAAAGTGTCCATCTCTAGTGTTAAATGCCGTTTTCCACTCATCCCCCTCTCTGATGCGGATGAGATTATAAGCACCTCTTAAGTCCAGTTTGGTAAAGATGTGGGCACCTTGGAGGCGATCAAAGAGTTCAGAGATGAGGGGTAGGGGGTAGCGGTTCTTTACCGTGATTTTATTAAGACCGCGGTAGTCAATGCAAGGACGTAGAGAGCCATCTTTTTTGGACACAAAGAAAAATCCGGCTCCGGCAGGAGAGGAGGATTTACGGATAAAGCCTTTTTTTAAATTTTCCTGGATGTACTCCGACATAGCAAGAGTCTCTGGGGCGGACAGAGGATAGATTCTGCCCCGGGGTGGAGTAGTGCCCGGGAGGAGGTCAATAGGACAATCATAAGGCCTGTGAGGAGGTAGAGTCTCAGCTTGTTTTTTGCAAAAAACATCCGCAAAGTCCATATAGGCCTTAGGGAGACCGGTTACAGGGGGAACCACAGAGTCACGGCAAGGGGTACTGGGAACCGGTTTTAGGCAGTCCTTGAAACAAGAGGGCCCCCAACTCTTGATCTCCCCAGTGGACCAATCCAGGGTTGGGGAATGGAGTTGAAGCCAGGGTAGTCCAAGGAGGATTTCGGAAGTGCAATTGGGGAGGACCAAAAATTCAATCTTCTCGTGATGAGGTCCGATGCACATTAGAAGGGGCTCCGTGCGGAAACGTATGGTACAGTCCAATCTTTCATTGTTTACACAATTGATGTAGAGGGGTCTGGCGAGACTGGTCACTGGGATGTTGAACCTGTTGACGAGAGAGGCCAAAATAAAATTTCCTGCAGATCCGGAATCCAAGAAGGCCATAGTAGAGAAGGAGAAGGCAGAGGCAGATATCCGCACAGGCACAGTAAGACGTGGAGAAGCAGAGTAGACATCAAGGACTGTCTCACCTTTGTGCGGAGTCAGCGTAGGTCTTTCCAGGCGGGGAGGACGGATAGGACAATCCTTCAGGAAGTGTTCGGTACTGGCACAGTACAGGCAGAGATTCTCCATGCGGCGTCGTGTCCTCTCTTGAGGTGTCAGGCGAGACCGGTCGACCTGCATAGCCTCCACGGCGGGAGGCACAGGAACGGATTGCAGGGGACCAGAGGAGAGAGGAGCCGGGGAGAAAAAACGCCTTGTGCGAACAAAGTCCATATCCTGGCGGAGCTCCTGACGCCTTTCGGAAAAACGCATGTCAATGCGAGTGGCAAGATGGATGAGTTCATGTAGGTTAGCAGGGATTTCTCGTGCGGCCAGAACATCTTTAATGTTGCTGGATAGGCCTTTTTTAAAGGTCGCGCAGAGGGCCTCATTATTCTAGAATAATTCTGAAGCAAGAGTACGGAATTGTACGGCGTACTCGCCAACGGAAGAATTACCCTGGACCAGGTTCAACAGGGCAGTCTCAGCAGAAGAGGCTCGGGCAGGTTCCTCAAAGACACTTCGAATTTCCGAGAAGAAGGAGTGTATAGAGGCAGTGACGGGGTCATTGCGGTCCCAGAGCGGTGTGGCCCATGACAGAGCTTTTCCAGACAAAAGGCTGACTACGAAAGCCACCTTAGACCTTTCAGTAGGAAACTGGTCCGACATCATCTCCAAGTGCAGGGAACATTGGGAAAGAAAGCCACGGCAGAATTTAGAGTCCCCATCAAATTTATCCGGCAAGGATAGTCGTAGACCAGAAGCGGCCACTCGCTGCGGAGGAGGTGCAGGAGCTGGCGGAGGAGATGATTGCTGAAGCTGTGGTAGTAGCTGCTGTAGCATCACGGTCAGTTGAGACAGCTGTTGGCCTTGTTACGCTATCTGTTGTGACTGCTGGGCGACCACCGTGGTGAGGTCGGCGACAACTGGCAGAGGAACTTCAGCGGGATCCATGGCCGGATCTACTGTCACGATGCCGGCTGGCAGGTAGTGGATCCTCTGTGCCAGAGAGGGATTGGCGTGGACCGTGCTAGTGGATCGGTTCTAAGTCACTACTGGTTTTCACCAGAGCCCGCCGCAAAGCGGGATGGTCTTGCTGCGGCGGTAGTGACCAGGTCGTATCCACTAGCAACGGCTCAACCTCTCTGACTGCTGAAGATAGGCGCGGTACAAGGGAGTAGACAGAAGCAAGGTCGGACGTAGCAGAAGGTCGGGGCAGGCAGCAAGGATTGTAGTCGGGGGCAACGGCAGGAGGTCTGGAACACAGGCTAGGAACACACAAGGAAACGCTTTCACTGGCACAATGGCAACAAGATCCGGCGAGGGAGTGAAGGGGAAGTGAGGTATAACTAGGGAGTGCACAGGTGAACACACTAATTGGAACCACTGCGCCAATCAGCGGCGCAGTGGCCCTTTAAATCGCAGAGACCCGGCGCGCGCGCGCCCTAGGGAGCGGGGCCGCGCGCGCCGGGACAGGACAGACGGAGAGCGAGTCAGGTACGGGAGCCGGGATGCGCATCGCGAGCGGGCGCTACCCGCATCGCGAATCGCATCCCGGCTGGAGACGGTATCGCAGCGCACCGGGTCAGTGGAGCTGCCCGGAGCGCTGCGGTAGCGAGAGAGAAGCGAGCGCTCCGGGGAGGAGCGGGGACCCGGAGCGCTCGGCGTAACACTTATATTTTACAAATAGTTATATGTATGTACATATGTAAATTTAGAGTATATATAATCTCCAAAAGACCACCTCTTAGTAAAGTCCACACCATTATCCACATCAGATTTCCTGCAACAGATTTTCAGTCCACCATATACAATGCACATCTTGCAAATGGTCTCGAAGACCACTTTTCAGTGCAATTTTGGGTGGTCGTCTTTGGGAGGTTTCACACTATCTTTGTATTTCAAAATATTTTCATAAAACTGAGCATATCATATTCTTCTATAACATACAGATCCTAAAGATGTCCTGTATAGAAATTCTAGCTGCGGAGCCTTCCAGTATATGTGCTGGCGGTAAGTACCATATCAGACTATAAAACAAATAAATGGAGATTGTAATAATCAGAAACAATAACCATCCTGTGTGTTTGAAGTGACATACATTCTCTGTGATTCAGAGAGACTAGCCCAAATGTATCAATTTGCCTGAAACTCAAAACTCTCTAGTTTTACTAACAACAACCAATCACAGCTCAGCTTTCATATCTAATCGATCTCTGGTAAAGTGAAACCTGAGCTGTGATTGGTATGGGCAGCCACAAAACCATACAATTATGATTATAGGCAGATTGATAAATCTGATCCATTATTGTAGGGGTATAAATAACATAATTGTAGGGGTATAAATAACATAATATCCCTCCATACCCATGAAGGTTCAGCTTGAGATGAGCATAGAGGGAAGAGAGGTGGAGGGAAGAGAGGTGGAGGGAAGAGAGGTGAGCCGCTACTAGACCCCGCGGATGGCAGCTTATCTCTCTATGAAAAGGATCAGGCAGTTGAACTACAACCTCTCTTTATCATCCTGCATACACATTAGATACAAAAAAGAACAATTGGAGTCCACTGATTTACCATTGCCAGCTGATATGGGTCCTTGAGAGCTGTTGGGTGTATACCTCAGTGTTGTTTTGTGAATTTTCAGAACACCTCTGATATAGATACTGGTTTTATTATTTTGTAATTTTTCCATATGTAATATGGTATTACACGAACCATAGTATGACACAATTGGATACTTATCATATGCCAAAAGGTTCGATGGGAATCTATTTGTAATACACATCAGATAATTGGCAGATCCTGCAGGTTTGAGGGACTTTTTTCTAGGGTACAGAGGGCCTTTACACAGGCTGTGTTGTAATTAGGTTGGGCAAAGACAAGTTGAATAATTTAGTTTTTCATGATAAGATAAAGATGACTTAGGGCTCTTTTACACTGGCTACAGATAACTGGGATCTCACTGATCGGTGTCAGTTTGCTGAGCCTTCACAAAGTTCGATCAATCATGGAGGCCGGCCGCATGAACTATCCAGCTGGATCATTTGTGTGGCTCTATTAATTCATTATTGGCCTCACATCCTCTGTTTACACAGGGCAACAATAATTTTTTTGTGGCCACACAAAAGATGCGATCAGCTGAGAAACAAGTGTTTGCCTTCTTATTGCTGGCCCTTTTACAGGGACGGTTATCAGGAACGAGTGTTCCGAGGAGCACTCATTCCTTGAGTATTTCCAAACTTCTAAAGATGATCTAAAGAGAGCTTGCACTTAAGCTCCTATTAGGAGAGATGCACATACAGTAAACTACAGGCGAAACACAGATCTATTTGCATCATATATTTTCAATGTTATGAGTTTTCCACAATCTACTTCAAAATGCAGTACACTCTAGGTTTCCACAATGAGGAATTCAGTGCTTACCATATGTTTACACCAAGAATTTGTTAGATAAATTGCAGGGGATAAAGGAAACATGTCTCTTCTACTGTTCTCTTCAGATGAATAGTAATAACCAAGGGCTGTTGTGCCATAGGAAAAGGCATGACTATTAAAAGCGAACATATAAAAATGGGAAGTGTAAAAGTGGTCAGTGCCAAAGTCCATCAAAAACTCTAAGGGTATGTTCACATTACTGATTTCGAACTGAATCTCCGCTCGCAGTATTCCGTGAGCGGAGATTCCATCCTGGCGGCCGATGACAAAATACTTCGGCGATAGGGCCATGCGGCACTGCGCCATCACCATTGACGACTATGCAGTACTCGCTGACTTTTGTGCAAAGAAAGAACATGTTCTTTCTTTGCGCGGATCAATTTCAGAGGTGGAATTGTCCACCGCTGAAATTCCGCAGTGTGAACAGGTCCACGGAAGACCCATTCACACTAATGGTAGGAGGTCACACCGCGGAAATCTGACGCGTAATTCAGAGTGCGGAATTCCGCGCTAAATCCATAATGTGAGCATACCCTAAAGAAGCATTTCCTAGGGAACCATCTGTAATAAAAGTGCTGTATTCTGCTGCAGAACAATCCTCTGTGGTTACTCTAAGAGACTGAAGTGAAAATGGGATTGTATTTGGATTATATGGTTGTGGTCCATGGAATCTATAAATATTCTTTTTTAGTCCTGTTCCCATCAAAATCAACAGAAAGAAAAGAATAAGAGAGCTGCTAATATTAATATTAGCCTAGTAGAACATCAGATGGGCAGTAATGGGTCCAAAGAGGGAAAAACCCATGACAGACCTAAAATATTCTGAATAATATATATATATGATTTACATCTTCTTTTAGATTCCTTTCAAGTGGTCGTGAGGGGGAATGGATTCCGATATGCCCGAAACGTCCATCAAGTTCTCTGCAGTTTTAGAATCAATGATACTTCTCTCAGTAAGTATATATATATATACATCCTTCACATCATAGCCCTCTGGGGTGAATTGTCTTTGTAATATCCTAATATGGGCTTTCCAAAAACCTTAAAGTTTGGCCTGTTTACACTATGGAATCCCTCTTGCAGCAGTCTCCTCCAGAATCTGCGCTTACTGTCCATCGGTAGTCTGCCAAGAACAGTAAGCGCTGTCCCATTCACTACAGCGCAGTGCCGTGTCTTCTCTGACCAATTAATCTGAAAGATTAAACCTGTTCAATCTTCTGGCAGAACTTTCGTAGTGTGACCTTCACAGTAGAATCCCACTGAGATCAATAGAAGTCTTCCGCAAGCAGAATCCACACAAAATTCCATAGTGGGAACAGGGCCTTAAAGGGGTATTCCAAGCAAAACCTTTTTATATATATATCAACTGGCTCCGGAAAGTTAAACAGATTTGTAAATTACTTCTATTAAAAAATCTTAATCCTTCCAATAGTTATTAGCTTCTGAAGTTTTCTGTCTAACTGCTCAATGATGATGTCACGTCCCAGGAGCTGTGCATGATTGTAGAATATCCCCATAGGAACTGCACAGCTCACGGGATGTGAGTCATCAGAAAGCAGTTAGACAGAAAACAGCTACTCAACTTCAGAAGCTAATAACTATTGGAAGGATTAAGATTTTTTAATAGAAGTAATTTACAAATCTGTTTAACTTTCCGGAACCAGATGATTTATAAAAAAAAGTTTTGGCCTGGAATATCCCTTTAATGTTAATGGTTGGTAATGCTATATGTAACTAAAATATTGAGGTATTTCTGGGAGACAAGAAAACAGTCTGCTCTTTTACGTGTGGTGTCACGAATTGCACCTCAACTGCATTTACTTTAAGAGGGGTTGGCCCTTAAAGGCGTATATCTATCTCATATAGTGATGCCATATCCATAGGACATGCCATCACTTTATAGTAGGGGTGTGAATCGCCAAGAATTTGGCGATACAATTCAAATCGCGATACCAGTGTGGCGATTCGATATATCCCGATATATCGCGATACCGTCTAGGTGACGATACATCATGATATATCCCAATACATCGCCCACCTGGAGCATTCATAGATCCCAATAGACGCCGCTGTCAGCTTTGACAGCGGCGATCTAGTAGTCCGGCGCACACTTTTTTCATTTTATCCCGTCCGGGCTGCAAAATAAAAGAAAATGCACTTTCTCTTACCTGCCAACGAGCCCCTGGAGCTCCGGTACACTCCGGTACAGGTGTTCGGTCCCCGGGCTGTATTCTTCTTACTTCCTGTTAGCCCGGCACATCACACAGAGCTTCAGCCTATCACCAGCTGAGGCGGGACATCGCTGCGGCCGGTGATAGGCTGAAGCTCCGTGTGACGTGCCGGGCTAACAGGAAGTAAGAAGAATACAGCCCGGGGACCGAACAACTGTACCGAAGTGTACCGGAGCTCCGGGGGCTCGTTGGCAGGTAAGAGAAAGTGCGTTTTCTTTTATTTTGCAGCCCGGACGGGATAAAACTAGAAAAGTGCGCGCCGGACTACTCCTTTAATAGCCAGCCGCGGCGATCGCCGCATGCTGGCTATTAGCAGCGGCCCCCGGCTACTGAGAACAGCCGGGGGCTGCAGAGTATGGAGTGGGCACGAGTCTGGAGCCCGCTCCGTACACCCAGAGCGCCGACGCGTCAGATCCGGCCTGCCTGGCTCCACAAATGTGGAACTTGCATCTCCTGATGCCCGGGACATGCTGTTCCGGGCGTCAGGAGATACAAATTCCACATCCCTAAAAGAATCGATTCAGTATCGCCAAATGAAAAAGTCGCGATAATCGCGCGAATCGATTTTTTCTTACATCCCTACTTTATAGTTGGTAGGCGTCCAGCCTCTGGGATCCTAATCATGAGAAGAAAGTGTAGCCAGCGTTGGTATAGCACTGCATGCCTTTATCTCTTCTCCATTGCTCAGTGGCCCAGGGCTCCCCAACCATGCGAGGAATTGCAGCATGGCTGTCTTCAAGTGATAGCGGTGGGCTGTAGTTACCTGCACAGGTGGCTAGGAACACAGTTGGGAGAGATTGGACCCCCTCTAATCATAAAGTGATGGCATAATAATATTAAGAGAGAGAGAAACCCCTTAAATGTAAAAAGAAGTTTCTGGAAAGAAATATAGTCTCTTTTCTAAGCTAACACAAGGCCGATAACAGATGATCAGCACTTACTGATCCAAGTTAGTATACAAGTCTGATTATAGACTTATAATAGCCCAAGCTAAACACAATTGCATATATGCTCTCCTATGCTTTGCCCCAGCCCGTTCTGTAACAAATCTAATTTTTCAATTGTATCCTAGATGAGAAGCCCCTTGTTGTAGAAGACACATACCTGCTGTGCCCTGCACCTGTTCTAGAAGATGTTGGCATGTAAGAAACAAGTACCAAACCGATCCATTCTAAAGATTTGTTGTGTAATATTAATAGCGCTCACTTTATTATTGGTACTAGATAGGCCATATTTAATATTTATGTGCTCATAATCTATTTGTTCTACAAGTACTAAAAGGTCACGGAATGTAATTTTAGCCTCTGTTTTCATTGTACAGTGATCCCTCAACTTACAATGGCCTCAACATACAATAGTTTCAACATACAATGGTCCTTTCTGGACTATTGTAACTTGAAACCAGACTCAACATACAATGCTATAGAATCTGCAAAACGTGTCAATGGCTGGAAGAACCGGCCAATCAGAATGGGCATTTCACTGGTAAAACCCCGTATTCCTAAAGTGCATGCACTGACTGGTGTCTGGTAGCGCCCCCTACAGTACAGGGAGGTATTACATGTTCTGTACTCTTTACCTGTGCCACGGTTAGCTGCTCCTTTTGACACCAGTTGAGGGCAGCTCCATTTTATTATTTTTTTAGAACATTGTGTACTGTACAATACCCTGAAGAAGCTTCTCTCCTCTACATAGACCAGTGTTTCCCAAAGAGGGTGCCTCCAGCTGTTGCAAAACTACAACTCCCAGCATGCCCGGACAGCCTTCGGCTGTCCGGGCATGCTGGTAGTTGTAGTTTTGCAACAGCTAGAGGCACTCTCTTTGGGAAACACTGACATAGACAGTGATTTACATCTCCCAGCAGATCTTTCTTACTTTTATATGTAAGGATTTGCTTTATCTGTATTAGTTATCTACTTATTTTTCTTTATTTACTTTATTTTTCTCACTTTTTCCTTTTTTCCGGATGACATTTTGGTGACTTCAGAACCAATTATCAGGTTTCCATAGAGTTCTGGTCTCAACATACAATGGTTTCAACATACAATGGTCGTCCTGGAACCAATTAATATTGTAACTTGAGGGACCACTGTACTGTGTATACTTGTGCCTAGAGATAGAACAACTATGTTCTGCAAGAGCAAGTGAATAGAGATTAAAGGGGTATTCCAGGAAAAAACTTTTTTTTATTTATCAACTGGCACCAGAAAGTTAAACAGATTTGTAAATTATTTCTATTAAAAAATCTTAATCCTTTCAGTACTTATGAGCTTCTGAAGTTAAGGTTGTTCTTTTCTGTCTAAGTGCTCTCTGATGACACGTGTCTCGGGAAACGCCCAGTTTAGAAGCAAATTTCCAAAGCAAACCTCTTCTAAACTGGGCGGTTCCCGAGACACGTGTCATCAGAGAGCACTTAGACAGAAAAGAACAACCTAAACTTCAGAAGCTCATAAGTACTGAAAGGATTAAGATTTTTTTATAGAAGTAATTTACAAATCTGTTTAACTTTCTGCAGCCAGTTGATATTTAAAAAAAAGTTTTTTTCTGGATAACCCCTTTAAGCTTGGAGAGATTGGACAAAGAAATAAAGGGGAATTGTAGATCTGATTGTGAACGTCTGTTTTGTGTCTGCAGGACAGCTACCCTCCACGTCAGCATGAACGATGGCCTGAGCTTCATCTCCAGTTCCGTCATCATCACCAGCACTCACTGTGTATGTAACAGAACCTCTTCAATTGTCTATATGAGATAGAGCGTCCAGTATGATCAATCCTACTGTATATAGAAAACAAAATCATTTGTTTATAATATGACATAAAAGATAATATATTTTATTGGAGCTGAATAGGAAAAATGTTTTCCAACAAGGCCAAAAGAAAAAATATGGCCTAGGAGTAAATGCAACCTACAGTGTACAAACTACAGTACACAATATTGCTTTGTTGCCAATGATAAACTATAGTTCTGCCTATGATCCTTTTGGGTTGTCTTCATATGGTAGTTTATAGCTCATAAAACAACACAGGTCATAACACAACACAACCAATAACATAGCACCAGGGTATTCCTCTGGAGGTTTCAGAGAAGCCCTGTCCTGCAGTACCATAACATAAGAAATGAAGAATTACATGGTTGTCATTGGAATGAATGGATCATCCATGTCCCCTAGAAATTCTGGATTTCCTATTAGTAAGCTAGATATAGAAAAATAAGAGAGCAGAGCTTCCTCTAAGAGTAGTATGTTTTATAACATCAGGTATAGGTCAATGTGGATATATTCCACTATAGGTGTCCGCTCACCTTGTGGGGTTGTGTGCCAGACACAACCACCATGAAGTGCTTGTCAGTGTTTTTACGGAGCTGCCTCCCGGGAATCAGAGCGGGGTGTCCCTGTCTGATCTGGAACATCGAGTAGAAACAGGAGAAAAAGCCAGGATCTGTTGGCACATGCCGCAATAATGTTCAGTAATCCAGTGTGGATATAAATTCTTCTTTATTGCCAGATTTTAGACGCGTTTCGAGGATACAACCTTTTTCTCAATAAAACATAGGCTTCTCTCAGAAGCCTATGTTTTATTGAGAAAGTGGTTGTATCCTCGAAATGCGTCTAAAATCTGGCAATAAAGAAGAATTTATATCCTCACTGGATTACTGAACATTATTACGGCATGCGCCAACAGATCCCGGCTTTTTCTTCTGTTTCTACTGGATTTCCTATTAGAGTATTCTAAAAAATAGGTTCCTAAACCAACCTTCTTAACCTGCCCATCCATATAAATTAATGGAGTAACCCAGTTTAGGAAAATGTATCCACTATCCACAGGATAGGGGATAAGTATCCGATGGCAGGGGGTCCCCTTGCAATCTACTGCCTGGCACCCGGCTCTCACCATGCATGGAGCTGTGTCGACCAACGCACGAAGCTCTCCCATAGAGATTCATGGAGGGGACATGCCAACGCCTGCAAAGTGCACAAAGAGTTTGCAGGGGGTCCCAGCATTTGGGCCCATCTGCACAGCATTCGGACCCAGGCACTGTGACCCTTGTTTCCTCCAAAGAGGGGGAAGCTGGTTGAGTTTAGCCGCCCCATACACATACTGTAATTGTATTCATTTAAAGGATCTGATGATAACTATTTCACCTCTATAGGCAACTTCAGATATTTCCTATTTATTGGGACATTTTCTATCATTTAATAAAGTAGCTGTAGGACTCTGTGCTCCAATTCTCTGTGACATGAAGCGTCTTTGCCACCATACCGCCCACTGAGAGCAGCTTTCTTCTTGTGTTTTTATTTTTATTGTGTCACATCTGGAACAGAGAAATCGAACTTCAGCTGCAGCAACTTAGCTGTGACTGCAAACTTTATGTAGAGCTACTGCCAGTAAATGCTTAGGAATATTTGAGGTTAACCCTTTTAAGGAGAGAATAACTCCAGAATACGGTGCCATAAGAAGTACCATATGGCATCACACAAAGTGCCTCTGTACAAGCTCCCAACTGGACTCTCTCCTCTCCCTTCAGCTGTATACCTACATAGTATTTTGGTCAAATTTGCATGTTTTGCTTATTTGCATCTTTTGCTGTAGACCCACAGGAGCCTCAGATACATTTTTAGGCATTAAAACATTATTCAACTTTATAAGACACTTGTCCATTCCAAGATAAAAGCTGGAGCTTCTATACTGTAAATCAATCCAGGTCGTGTCCAATGGATGGCTTACTAGAAGAAAGAGTTGATATAATCTAATAGGCTGTATTATACCTATACTAGTGAATACAGTCCACATTATAGGCTGGTTAGTGATCATATCTAACAAGGGAGTTGTCAGTCAGCTGTCTTCATAACTCCCGTAGACTTCAGTGGAGAAAGCAATGCATTGGGAACTGCTCTGTATATGGCGGCTTTGGGAAGCCACTTGGGGTTTGGGTTCTAAAGGTTGGATGGGTGCCATACAGTGAAGTGTGATGTTATTATAGTGACAGATTATTATGGAGCAATACAAAACAATAGGAGAAAAAAGGGGATATTCTAAAGTGAAGTGCACACCTATCAATAACTACAATATTCTGCATAAAATATTAATCTTTATTAGCAAATGATATACAAAACATACATGGATACAAAAAACACACAGTACAACCAGTACAACAAAGTCAAAACAATAAAAATTGCTCTAACCAGAGCAACCTCCTACAAAAAGATGAGGGGAGGATAGAAGAAGAACAGAGGATTTCCCAATGTATACCACAGACAGATGCCATTACGTAGCTATATAGTGGAATCTGAAGACCATAGGCTCCCATCTTAAAAATAATAGCCTGCAGTTTACTTTTTCAGTATTTATTTGAATAGAATAGTGTATTCAGCTGAAGTATTCTGCCTGACAAGAGCCAAAAGGACACTTTGTTGACCTCTGTTGGAAGGGGAGGACATGGATGTCTATGTATAAATATAGGGGGGCATGTACTTAGGCTTATACACCTGCAAACAAGGCACACAGGGAGACTTATCAAAACCTGTGCAGAGGAAATGTTGACCAGTTGCCCATAGCAACCAATCAGATCCCTTCTTTCATTTTTCAAAGGCCATTTCAAAAATGAAAGAAGCGATCTGATTGGTTGCTATTGACAACTGGTCAACTTTCTTCAACACAAGTTTTGATAAATCTCTCCTACTAGTGGAACTGTCACAAAAAAGAAAAACTATAATGTAAAGATGTGCATCTTTTTGTGTGGACTCACCTTTTTTTGGGTTTTGATTAAAAGTACTCAACAAAATACTGCGTGTGAACCGAGCTTTACTCTGACATTGTTTGAGTTAGGTTGTACTCATGCAGATAGCCTTCCATATCTTCTCATCTACATAATACATTTTGCATTCTAAATATGAAATGGAAATTTATTTTAAAATTCTGAGATTCATTTTGTCAATTGTTCCTCATTTACATTTTTTTCATCTTTTTTCCTCTTTTCATAGTGATTTTATTTGGAGTTTTCCTTCCTATTGAGAAATGTTTTTTTTATACATGTCAATTTTCATTTATTTAGTCTTAATTTCTCTGATAAAAGTGAAAAATTGCGGCTTAAAAAGGCGCCAAAAGCAGGGAAAACAATTTTATAAAATAACTGATGACTTGAATCAAAAATAGGGAACAATTTGGTGCACAGTGTTCATGCATTCTCCCATGCTTTTTTTTTTTTACCAAAATTTCGCAGAACTCCAATAGGCCTAACTGAACATTCAACAATTTCTAGATTTTCTGTGAGTCCAAAGTAGGTTAGTACATTTGCCTCCAGTATTAACTCTCTAATGCATTGTTTTCCAACCAGAGTGCCTCCAGCTGTTGCAAAACTATAACTCCGAGCATGCCTGGACAGCCTTTGGCTGTCTGGGCATGCTGGGAGCTGTAGTTTTGCAACAGCTGGAGGCACCCTGGTTGGGAAACACTGCTCTAATGGGCTATGTAATGAAAATAAACAAACAGATAGAAGGTGCTCCTTTGTGTAATTTCCTCCAAATACTGAAAATAACAAAAGTTATCGGAACCACTCACCAAATGTTGTACAACACACATGAAGGTAATAAACAAATATGATCCTCTTGTGGTTGCTGCTCCTCCCAAGCACTAAAAGCGCAAAAAAAAAAAAAAAAAAAAACTACTGAATTTCTTCAAGAACAAAAATAATGTGCGCTGCCAGGATCCAGATGAATATAGTACTAAAATGTATTGCATATTACAAACGTACAACGCATTTCAGAGCTGTTTCCAAGGCGGACTGCATTTTACAAACATACAACGCATTTCCAAGCTGCACTAGCTCCTTCTTCGGGTACCTGATAAAGGAGTCATTGTGGCTCAGAAACATGTTGTACATTTTTTATATGTACTAAATTTTAGTACTATATTCTACCGGATCCTGCAGTGCCCATTATTCCTGTTCTTTAGGAAGTGGAGTAGTTGTTTTTGAGACTAATGGGCTATGGGGCAATATGAAATCATAGGCACATTATGGTATTCATATTAGAATTTTTTGTGATAGTTATAAGGTGGCTTGTGACTTATTGTCCTACAGGGAACAATTTATTTTACCTACAGGTGCTTTACGTTTTTTCTGGTGAATTTCCACACTACAGTACCCTTCTGAACAGATGACATAATCAGAGTTGAGCCGTCTAACATCATTTTTTCTTCATTCCTCTGTGAATTGTCCTGGTAACCTTTTTTCCCGCGCCAGAGCTCAGTCTAGCACTGCGAGGATTAAAATCGAATGAACATTAATTGAGACAAGAACAAGTCGCAGTCAGTCCTCTTCTGTGTACATTTCCGTAATCTTTTCTTATGTGGTTTTTAATCCTTTTTTTTCCATAGAAGAACAGATCCGGCAATAAATGGACATTAACATGTAGGAATTCTATTTGTTTTGTGTGACTTTGGTATAAATGTGTTATAATGAAGTGGAGGCAGTGAGGCAAAGCAGGGCCTGGAAGATTTCCAACACATCTTGGAATAATAAATGGGGAGACAGAGTCTCTGTTGAGTCTTGTGCTTCAGACTCAATTCGGTGTGTGTAGAATATGCTATTCATTGTTGGGACATTGAATAGCAATGGATCCAGGTGTTCCTGTGTTCTGGACACCATCAAGTGATTTGGTTTGGGATCATCATAGACCACAGAGAAGTTTACCATTTTTACCTAACTTTACCGCTCTCAACATTCACTCTAGAAACAAACAATAGCCTTTTTATCTCATTATAAAGATATATGTGATCATTCTTCTTACAGTAGCTTGTAGTTGATTTTTTCTGGTGACACCTGATGACTCATGAAGACAACCCTTGTAGATAATCCCTATTACATGACAAACTTCATAGAAAGACCCTCAAAAAGCAGGCTCCCTTTTTAGTCTAGCTAACAGCGCATTGGTCCAGCGCCTTCTAACCCCAAAAGGTGCTGACACCTCATGTTCTCTCAACATCACAATTGGTCTTAAAGGGGAACTCCAGTACTTAAGTTCTAATCCCCTATCTGCAGAATAGGGGATACATGTCTGATCTGGGAGGTCCGATCGCTTGGAACCCCCATGATCCCCTGCCGGACGTCCCGGTTCTCCCCATGTACGGAGCACAATGTCACATAGTTACATAGTTTACAAGGTTGAAGTGGTCAACACACCAACTACATGTATCTCTATGGTAGAGCCGGAGATACACGAGTGCTGTACTCGTGTATCTCCAGCTCTCCCATAGAGATGCATGAAGGGGGCGTGTCGACCACTGCTCCATCACTGCTCAGTGAACGAAGCAGTGGGTGCTCCCTCATGGGTAGAGCTGGGCAGGAGATCGGGGGGGGGGGGGGGGAATAAGCGATCAGACACTTATCCCCTGTCCGGTGGAAAGGGCATAAGAACTTCAGTACCGAAGTTCCCCTTTAAGTTGTGTTATAAGAAATATATAGATATGTACAATGACATCACTAGTATATGACATACAGTACGTGATATAGGATTATACAGAAATCATGGCACCCAATAAGAATTTTGTATGTTCTTGTGTCCTACAGGCTGATGGGACCATCTTGGCTATCGCTCTGCTCATCTTATTTCTCCTCCTGGTTCTGGCCCTGCTGTGGTGGTTCTGGCCCCTGTGCTGCACTGTGGTAAGTGTCTCATCATCACATTATATTACCGGGACCTGATGTGACCTTTTGTTGGCAGAATGAGTTTAACCTCAGTTGTTTTCCTGCATCCAGTGTTTTAATAATGCTAGTCGCTTTTGTATAAATAGCATTCATTGTGGTGGAGAATCATCAGTTTATTTTCCTGCTAAGTCAGGAATGTATACTTCTGTACACAGAGCACACGTCCCATAAATCTGCCATGGTTGTACATGTAATAGAGCAAATATGTCCAGTCCTTTAAAAGATGCCAGATTCTTTTTTTATCTGTATGTCAGTAAAAGTTAGTGGATGATAGAACATACAGTACATCAAAGACATATAACAGCTTTCATAAAGGAGGTATCCCAAGAGTAAAAGGTATCCCAAATCCACAGACTAAAGCATAAATAGCTGATAAGAGGGGTCCGACTACTGGAACCATTGATTGCAAGACGGAGGTTTCTTGTCCCCCAGGTGAATGAAGCATTTGCACACATGCTCGGTCTCCACATCATGTACTTTCTACAGGAATTTCAAAGATAGCTGCTCCCTGTGCTCAAATGTGCCTGGTGCTGCTTCACTTACCGTATATACTTGAGTATAAGCCGACCCCAATATAAGCCGAGGCCCCTAATTTCACCCCAAAAATCCAGGAAAAGTTATTGACTCGACTATAAGCCTAGGGTGGGAAATACATCATCCCCCCATGTAATCATCCAAACCCCCATCATCATCCCCCCCCTGTCATCATCCAGACCCCCGTCATCATCCCCCCTTCCTCATCATTACCCTGTCATCATCCCACACCACCCCCTTCATCATCACCGCTTGTCAATGTCTGATTTAACAGTGGTCTTCAACCTGCGGACCTCCAGATGTTTCAAAACTACAACTCCCAGCATGCCATCGGCTGTCCGGGCATGCTGGGAGTTGTAGTTTTGAAACATCTGGAGGTCCGCAGGTTGAAGACCACTGCCCAGGCCTTCGTCATCATCCAGACCCCCCTCCCCCCTTTAGTTTTGTACTCACCTCCGCTCGGCGGGACGTTCGGGTGAGCTGTTCCGGGCCATCTGTGCTGCCGGACCGTCTGGTGGGGAGGGATAGTTCAACGTCCCTGTGCGTCGTCTTCAAGGTAACGTCATTACTCCGGGGCCGGGCGCGAAGCACGAAGAAGAGGCCCACCCGGTGAAGATGGACAGCCCGGAACGACTATCCCTCCCCACCGGACGGTCCTGCAGCACAGATGGCCCGGATCAGCTCACCAGAACGTCCCGCCGAGCGGAGGGGAGTACAAAACTAAAGGGGGGAGGGGGGCTGGATGATGACGAAGGCCCGGGCAGTGGTCTTCAACCTGCGGACCTCCAGATGTTTCAAAACTACAACTCCTAGCATGCCCGGACAGCCATCGGCTGTCCGGGCATGCTGGGAGTTGTAGTTTTGAAACATCTGGAGGTCCGCAGGTTGAAGATCACTGAGGGCGAAGAGTTCACTCGAGTATGAGCCGAGGGGGATGTTTTCAGCAGGAAAAATCGTGCTGAAAAACTTGGCTTATACTCGAGTATATACGGTACCTATAGACAAACTTTCCTCCGATTAGCTAGTTATTCCCTGTCCTGTGGATAGGTGATAACTTTTTATCTTAGGATAACTCCCTTAATGACATTGTCTCAGACAATCTAAAAAATGCTGAGCCGTGCCCAGAAAACAACAAAGAGGAAGCAGTGCTTACTAATCTAATATTGATAGCCTATCATTTGTGCATTCCATTACAATCCCTTTTAATTATTGCAGCATATTTAAAGTGGCAGGATATGGCATTTAAAGGTGGCAGGATATGTGTTTCAATATGCCAGCACCTTTGTAGCCCTAGTGTCACCCGCTGCTAAAGCAAATAGCATAAGGTTTTGCCAGAAGTCCATAAGGCTAGGTTCAGACTACGGAATTTTCGCCTGCAATTCCGCTTTGAAATTGCAGGTGGAAATTCCGCTTGCTAAAATGTATAGTGTAGTGAGTTTCCGTTCACAAATTCACACTTCGGAATTTGTGAAGCGGAATTGGTGAATGAAAAATCCGCTTGGAAATTTCCGCCTGAAGAATGGCGGTGCTCTTTCTTCAGGCAGAAATCCTCGCGGAACACAATTGCAGTCTATTGGAGACTGCAGTGTCCGCGCGGTCCTAGCGCCGACTGATTCAGTCAGCGCTGGCCGCACTCGGAATCTCCGGGCGGAAATTTTCTGCAAGGAGATTCCGTAGTCTGAACCTAGCCTTAGACTTTCACAAGACTTCCAGCAATTCCATATGCTGCTTGCTTTAGTCTCAGGTAAGTCTCGGGCTAGGAAGCTGCCAGCAGATTTAAACACATATTGTTCCACCAGAGCAACATCAAAAATGCACTTTAAAGGGGTGGTCCTGTTTCAAAAAATAAAGGTTATTCATAATATATTGTGCAAATTAGTTGTTCCATAGGAAAGAAAACTACCTCATTCTAGCCAAAGCAGAGTATCCAGAGATATGTGCAGAAAATGGGGAAAAAAGTAAAACGGGAACACTAAGTGCAATTATCTAAGCGAGATAAAGCTTACAAGTGCAGCCAGTATTGTGCCCACCTAGAGATGTCGTGCTGGAGGCCTATCAGTATATCTTTTACCGAGGTGTGCGGGAGCAGTCAGCATCACATCATAACCCTAGGCCACGATGGTATAGAGACAATGCAGCAACAGAAAAAAAGGGATGCCTTAAGGCCAGCACTTCCAAGAGAGGAATTAGCTTTCTCAGAAGCAGTGTTTTTTTTTTGTTTAGTTCTTTTATTAAAAAACATATACACAAGGATGGCGCGTTTCAAGGGTAATGCTACCCTCTTCTTCAGGTCCATAGAAGGTGAAATATTCGCAATATATAAATACAAACAAACAGGGTCAAAACCCAGGAACCAACAGGAATACAGACTTACATAATATGCATAAAATAATTAATAAAATCATGAAAAATTATACATTAATGGAGAACTACCAAATAATTCAAATTTTCACAGGCAGATATTAGGGCGGGATTTCATTGGTTTATTATTCAGGTGAGGAAGGTGTAATAGAATGTTATGGTTAAAGCTCCAGGATAACTGAGCTAAATAGTCATGTGGGCGGTCCTATTCAGTTAGTGACAACTCTCTTGGGGAGAGTCATCAAGATCTGTGCTGATGATAAGTTAACCAGTTGCCCATAGCAACCAATCAGATCGCTACTTTTATTTTTCAGAGGCCTTTTCAAAAATGCAAGACGCGATCTGATTGGTTGCTATTGGCATCTGGTCAACTTTTCCTCTGCACAGGTTTTGATACGTCTCCCCCAGAATTAACAGAGAGTTACATGATTAAATGACAAGTTATCTCGGAACTTTCCCCACAAAACTATATATTAATCTGCTTAGCTATTCTTGATCTATAACATGATGCCTTCAGAAAGCACTTCTTTTTCAATGTGACAGGTTCCCTTTAATGGTATGTTCACACTCCCATTTGAGCGGAATTTCCTCGTGCAGAATTATGCGTCAGAAATTCATTCTGTGAACATTAGCATTTGTGTGAATTGGTCTTCCATAGACCCATTCACACTGCAGAATTTTGCAGCTGAAATTGATCCGTGCAAAGAATATCCCTGTACATTCTTTGCACGGAAGACTGCATTGCCGACAATGGTGACAGCACGATCCTACCGCCAAAGTATTTAGTGGTCGACCGCCAGATGGAATTCAGCAAGCGGAGATTCCGTTCACATTACTGTATAATGTGAACTTACCCTAGATAAGATGCAATTTTAGAAAATGTTATTTTGCTTAAAGAGTAGTAGGTACTTGGAACAAACTTCCAGCAGATGTGGTTTGTAAAGCCCCAATAAGCCAACATCAGGCTTGAATGGACTATGCAGTCTTTTCTGCTCTCAGCGGGTGTAGTAACCCCTCAAATATGCCAGTCATTTCTCTCTAAAGCTGCAACATGTGCAGCAATCAGAGCCCTAGCTTGATCTTTTTGAGTCCAAGGCTAGAACATACATCCACACCAGGATGACATATTTATACTGCAGCCACTAAATGATACCATCATACCAATAATGTAACAATATCACCAATAACACCATTGTACAGAGACCAATATTAGCAATAACACCACTATTAAAGGGACAAATAATTCTGCCACACCATGACAACTACCTGTACTACTACTTATTGTCTGGATAATACTACTATACTGACATTAGCTATCAGAAAGTAGGAAAGTAGGCAGAGAATTCGTCCGTGTTCCCCCCCCCCCCCCCCCTCCCCCATTAGGTAGAAGTCCCCAGCAGGTGGGTAGTTAGGAAATCCCATCTATTAGGAAGAAGCCCCAAGTAGGTAGGTAAAGAATCCCCCTATCAGCTAGAAGTCACAAGTAGGTAGGTAGGGAATCCCCCCTAGTAGCTAGAAGCTAGAAGATAAGTAGGGAATCCTCACTATTAGCTAGAAGCCCCCAGTGAGTGGGTAGGTAATCCCCCTCATTAGGTATAAGCCCCCAGCCCCAGTTGTCAGATAGGGAATTCCCTTTATCAACTAGAAAATCCCAGTAGGTAGGTTGGTAGATAACCCTCCCCAAATAGGTAGCTTACCCCAAAATGTCTCCTCCCCAAAAAAAGAATAATAACTCCATCTTTCTTGCCTCTGCTCCCTCTTCCTAGCCATCTTCGTCCCCAGCTCTGTCACCCAAATACTCCTAGGACCTTCACCTGAAATGACACCACTGAGTGGCCTGCATTATAGGGGTGCACCTCTGGCCTCATGGGAGGTACAGCCCTGGTGGCACATCTGCCACCCGCATTCCAACTTCAAGAAAGAATCATTACAGAAAGCATATTGGAAAATGTTATAACTTTTCATGAAGCAAAAAATAAGCTTTGTTTGCTTGAACTCCCCTGTAGATGAGACATATGCTTTGAGCCTACAGTTATAACTCATATACTTTTCAATGAAATGAGTGTAAGTGATGTTTTTGGGGTAGTGGTTAATAAGCGCAGTTTATAGCTGTATTAATTCAATAAAAATTCCTGGAAATCTGTATAGAAAATCTGGAATAATGTACAGAAACAAAGCCAAATGCTGCACTCCAGAACACAACTGTGAGAAGAGTGATGAGAACCAGCCCAGTCTCTAGGGGGTGTCCTGACTGTATGAGCTTATCTGACAGGGGCAACACGAATCGGCGCTAATGTTCTGCACTTGTGCATACTGTACATGTCACTGTGCAATGTTCATTTTCTAACACATTCATTCATATCACTATCACACAAAAAAACTGCCTATAGTTTTACATGTATATGTGCACAATGTTTGACACATTTTTGGCACTCTACTGTGCATATAAGCTGCGTTCCCTTTCGATAAAGCCATAGCAACTTTCTGCTAAGCCACACCCCCTTACAGGGCAAGGCGCAGAACTGTATAAAAAGTGTCTAAAACACATAAAAAATGTGCTGCAAGTCATGAAAGCCAGTCTCTTAACACAGTTTTCTCTCTCCCCTGTGTTCAGTCATTTGCTTCTCAGCTATTTGTGCTCTAGACTTATTCTTCCTTCCATGTGAAAGCCTACATGATCTTGCACACAGCTATACTAAGGATCCATGTTGCATAAAGGTTTTTTTTTTGTCACAGATTCATACTTTATCATATTAGTATTATGGAATTTTTATGATATTGTGGTATTTTGGAGGTATATTCCCCTAACAGCAGATTCCCATGGTGGCACCATATAGGGGCACATGGAATGCCTATGGATGGGGCCATAATGAATACCTGCTGGGTCACTGTACCTGAAAGGATCTTACAACCTATGTGCAAAAAATTTTCATTTAAGCCACACCCATTTATACAGGACACCCCCCCCCCCAGCCTTCAGCATCTGAATCCCAAATAGTACAAATCATACTCTTTCTCACACCACCAAAAGGACACCACAGATCCCCTGACCTAATACAGACCACTGACTTAGTTTTTTAAGTAAATACAGATGCCAAACCCCTTTTATGAAGACCCTACATCCAAATCCCATTAATTCTAGTTCCCTTTATATAGACCACCAGATCCCACACCACTTTATACAACCCTCTGACCAGCCCTTACACAAACCACAGCCACCAAATCACACACCTGGTTATGCAAACCTTTAACCCTATACAACCCAATGCAAGGTTCCAAATGAATTCAAGCAAGGAAAGATGAAGAATGATATCCTTTATACAGACCCCATACCAGACAACTGGACCATCCAGCATCTGGATGTTGTCTGAGCTAGAAGGAGTGGAGGGGTGTACGGCAATGGAGACAAATGACTGTAATATAAAATGTGGCACCCAGATGATGTTGCACCCTTTTTCAGTTTATTATGTAATGCTTGTCTCTTCCTCTTATATTCTCAAAATGTTTTCTGCAATTAGCAAAGAAATTAAGAGAAACTAAACCTACTATGTATATTTTTTATTTTCTTTAGATGATCAAGGCACCTCCCCCACCACCAGAAACAGACAGCGAGGTAAGAAACTTGTACATTATGACCTATACTATAGTGTTTCTCTTTTTGTGTTGCACACCTATACTATAGGTATAGATATCTATTATAGGCTGCAATTGAATGAATGATTGACTTCCAGGGGTAATAAGAGTGTCCTTCTTCTGTATCATAGTATTCAGAGCATAACTTCTCATACTGATGAAGTGCCCTTAGTTGTTGCTGAAGGTTAGCTACAGGGGCAGTTTTAAAAGAGGTAATGGTGAGTTGTGTAGGCCTTTCTATGCTACAGTTTATTAACAAAACTGACCCATGTACTTATGTTATTGTTGTACTGGGCTCAGCAGATACATGCACCAAAGAGGTCATTTTTAAACATTTTAGGATAGATCATCATGACTAATGTTGAGGAAGCCCAATCATCACTTTGTACTGCCATGAGAAAAGGAAGAAAGAAAAAAATACAGCACTCACCGATCTGTAGTTTGCTTCTTTTTTCAATGATAACATACATGGGGTGCTGGGACAAAGAACGAACTACAGCCGTTTCGCACTGACACAGTTAAAGGGGTATTCCAGGAAAAATAGACTGGCTCCAGAAAGTTAAACAGATTTGTAAATTACTTCTATTAAAAAATCTTAATCCTTCCAATAATTATCAGCTGCTGAAGTTGAGTTGTTCTTTTCTGTCTGGCAACAGTGCTCTCTGCTGATATCTCTGCTTGTCTCGGGAACTGCACATAGTAGAAGAGGTTTGCTATGGGGATTTGCTTCTACTCTGGACAGTTCCCGAGACAGGTGTCATCAGGGAGCACTTAGACAAAAAAAGAACAACACAACTTCAGCAGCTCATAAGTACAGAAAGGATTAAGAGTTTTTTAATAAAAGTAATTTACAAATCTGTTTAACTTTCTGGAGCCAGTTGATATATAACAAAAAGTTTTTTCCTGGATAACCCCTTTAATGTTACGTTGGTTGGTTGGTGTTGATCATTCACCCCTCCTCCAATTGGAGGTTCTTTGGGGTTGGCAACAACATTTTTGTCACCAAGTTCGCATTGCCACCCTATTCATTTACATTAGCTGTGGTGCAGCATGATATTTGCAGAGTAGGATGGCAATTCTGTGTCATGGTCAAATGTAATCCTAACCTGTAGCTGGCCATTCAAGTTGTTGTAAGTCCTTTTCAGATACAGCCTAATATAGATGAGAAAATCATATACAAATGCATAGCTATTATTACAGACCCTCCTTAAAGGGGTACTCCACTGGCCAGCGTTCAAAAGTGAATGTTCCGAAGGCTGTTTTCGCGCTGTGGGCGCCGGCCACGCCCCTTGTGATGTCATGATCACACCCCCTCAATGCAAGTCATGGCAAGTTCATGGCCACGCCCCATAGACTTGCATTGAGGTGCGTGGCCATGATGTCACAATGGACGTTGCCGACCCCCTTCAGCGCGAAAACAGCGTTCGGAACATGTACTTCTGAACGCTGGCCAGTGGAGTACCCCATTAATCTTGGCATGAAGTTTATAAAGTTATGTCAACAGTAGCAACAGTAGCAACATGTAATAAAACCATCATCTTCTAAATATAGGTAGCAATAAGATGAACCCATTCAAAAATAACTATAGAAATTCAGACAAAGAAATGTCATGTGCTACCAGAATAATATGGGATATCTGCCACTTCTATTGAGGTGGGTCACGTTAATCTTCACCATACAGCCTGTGCTATCAGAATACATGTTTTTGACTGTTTATTGTCTTCCTTAAAGTCTGGCAATGTATTCTTAACATGTCTTCCATATGGATTCTGAGTGGAAATATTTTAATTCAATTATTTTTATGGACGTGAAGTATAAAGCCAACCAGATGATGTTTTGTACCCTTTGTGGAGGGAGTTGAATTCAAAGGGGAGCATGACGGGGCATTGGATGAGGACATGACCTGAGATGACGGGATCCTCTGCATCTGGAGACCCTGCTTGTATATGATAGATACCTTTTACAGCAGGAAAGTTGCTGTGAGGACAAGGTTGATAAAAAGAAATGGAAAATGTTTTCTCGACCAATAGGGGGCCTTAGTCATCATCAAACTATTACATTGTGTTTACCAGGGTGTGCATGAAGAAATCATGTTTGGTAAGCAAAGGCATATGCATATAGATAAAAATGGAATGCAATAGATTTCATATGTATATAATATAATAAGATTAAAAGCCTAACCCATAAAAATCACCCTATAAACAGCTTTAAAGCATTCTGTACAATGAATATTCATTTCGACCTATAAAAACACAATATATTCCAGTCACATTCAATTTATTTATATATGGGTGGTGCTTGGCATTATGGACTGCCTGTCTAGATGCATTTATATTAAGCTTCATGAAGCTCGTGATGTTTCAGAATACTCAATCACATGGGGATTTATTTTAGAAGCTATATAAAGTACAATCTGTTTTTTTATGTATTTATATGAAGCAATGCACAGGGACATAAATGTAGAAATGTGTTGTAGATATTGTAACTTACGATAGATAAAGATTCATTCAGAGGGTGCAAATTGGTGAGTTATGTAAATAATGTGTGCTATTTTGAAACTGAAATATATGTTTATTGCTAGGTAAAATGTGATGTGTTTTGCCCACTGTATGATTTTACATTGCCTTTTTGGTGTGCATGTGATGTGGCTGTAGTTTATATGCTGTAAAGTAACATGGCGCCGGGGAATTCCAGTCTCTTGCAAGAGGCTTAGAATGAAGCAAGGGGCTAACATGGGGAGCCTGATAGTAAGACACTTATTGATGCATGGCATGGCTCTCACCTGAGTTGTGATTGTTGTTATAGTTGTGCTTGGTGCTGTAGAGGAAAAAGTCGAAGTAATGGCTGGAGAAAATGACGGAATATCAAAGATGGGGCATTCATAGGAGCACACAGAAAGGCCTGTATTAGTGTGTCTGTCAACCATAGCAGTAGCAAAAAAGTGTGTGGGCACTGACATAATTGTCAATTCCAAAAGTCAAAATTAGAGTCAGCCACATAGTACAGTAGTTTTAGCCACGGAGCTTGAAAAAAGTCACAGCCAAAGGGGAAAGACTTATGAAACTTTCTAAAAGAAAAACTATCCTTAATGAAAGCTGCTCTGTGATTGGCTATAGCCAACATGGCATTCGACTGCTGGGACCCTGCCCGATCTCCTGCACCTCACCCCACTCTTCCTATGAATGGAGCAGTAAAGGGGTTTATTCTTCTCTAGTCACCCTAGGTCAATCATGACTCATCCAACAATGAAAAAAAACAACAAAACATATTATGCCCATAAAACAGTACCCTATGTCCTTTGTTGGGACCAGATCTCAAGAGCCGTAAACATTTGCCGTCACTGGATTCCTGTTTGCGGGACTTTGTTGTGTTGTTTACCCTTTAGACTGTTTGAAGTTATTTTAGTCTTTCTGTGGAGTAAGCACAACTTGTCAGCTGTGGTCTTGTAAACGTCTTTACTTAAAGAAAACTGACTTGTCTCAGTGTTTTATCGAAACGTTAAGATGAGACGTTCTCTTTATGATATAGTGTATACAGTTGTCAGCCTTTGGATATGTTTAAATCACAGAGGATTTTTATGACTCTTGTCATACAAATGCTCTAGTTTTGGCACATGTGACAAACGTTTTCCAGCCTATAATTAGTGCAACATATGTTATAGGAGTTTTTGTCAACTGTGATATTCAGTACAAAGTTAAGAAAACCATTAAACTTTTTTTTTTTTCCAATGGCTGACATATGCGACTATATATTGACACACAGCTGCATATTTCAGAGCTGTAAATTTTCAAAGCCCATTCATTCCGATTTCCAACATGCACCACAAAAATGGTATGAACAGATTTCAAAGGTACCATACAAAATAGATTAAAGTTGATAAAAACAGATGATACAACCAAAATCGAAGGCAGCGGCATCTGCGCACTACTAAGAAAACAAAGCGCTCACCCCCGCTGGCAGGTTGGTGAAAAGATCTACATGTTCGTGAGAGGGGCGAGCCAGGCAGTGAATATAGAGAAAGCAGGGAAGCTTGGCGAGCTTGGAACATCTAAAATCCCATGGATTTACTTCAGGGAGATCATGTCAAACAAATCGTATTGATTTTCTTGACTTGGTGACTAAAATAATAGATGGCGGAGGGGCAGTAGACCTCGTATATCTAGATTTTAGTAAGGCTTGTTACACTGTCCCACATAGAAGACTTATCAATAAACTACAGTCATTGAGCTTGGACTCCCATATTGTTGAGTGGATTAGGCAGTGGCTGAGTGACAGACAATAGAGGGTTGTAGTCAATGGAGTATATTCAGAGCAAGGTCTTGCTACCAGTGGGGTACCTCAGGGATCTGTACTGGGACCAATTTTGCATAATATCTTCATTAGTGATATTGCAGAAGGTCTCTATGTTAAGGTGTGTCTTTTTGCTGATGACACAAAGATATGTAACAGGGTTGATGTTCCTGGAGGGATACACCAAATGGAAAAGGATTTAGGAGAACTAGAAGAATGGTCAGAACTCTGGCAACTTACATTTAATGTGGATAAGTGCAAGATAATGCACCTGGGGCGTAAAAACCCTCGGGCAGAATATAGAATATTTGACACAGCCCTGACCTCAGTATCTGAGGAGAGGGATTTAGGAGTAATTATTTCAGAAGACTTAAAGGTAGGAAGACAATGTAATAGACCAGAAGGAAACACTAGCAGAATGCTTGGCTGTATAGGGAGAGGTATAAGCAGTAGAAAGAGAGAAGTGTTCATGCCGCTGAACAGAACACTGACGAGACCTGACTTGGAGTATTGTGCGCAGTACTGGAGGCCGTATCTCCAAAAGGATATAGATACTCTAGAGAGAGTTCAGAGAAGATACTAAACTAGTACATGGATTGCAGGATAAAACTTACGAGAAAAGGTTAAAGGACCTTAACATGTATAGAAGAAAGAAGAGACAGAGGGGATATGATAGAGACTTTTATATACATAAAGGGAATCAACACAGTAAAGGAGGAGAGCATATTTAAAAGAAGAAAAACTACCACAAGAGGACACAGTTTTATATTAGAGGGGCAAAGGTTTCTGCAATAATATCAGGAAGTATTACTTTACTGAGAGAGTAGTGGATGCATGGAATAGCCTTCCTGCAGAAGTGGTCGCTTCAAATACAGTGATGGAGTTTAAACATGCATGGGATAGGCATAAGGCTATCCTTCATATAAGATAGAGATAGGCATAAGGCTATCCTTCATATAAGATAGGGCCAGGGACTATTGATAGGATTCAGATTATTGGGCAGACTAGATGGGCCAAATGGTTCTTATCTGCCGACACATTCTATGTTTGCTTTCAGCGTCCATTGCATACAGGAGCGCAATAGGTACGAAAATTTTAATGGTGAGAACTCCAGAAATACTTGTCCCAAAAATATGAGTAACCCTTCTTTTTAAAGCTGTTCATCCCCACTCTAACCCAGTATATTGGGTTTAGTGTGGGTGAACTAGCTGTCAGTTTCTCTTTAAATAACTTAGGGTGTCCTGATCCCTCACCTTTTTACAGTATCTGGGTTTTTAGTTTATCTGATAATTCGGGGGTCACAATTATTATAATTTCTGGTAACTGATCTACAGCTGGTATTCTTCTTTTTGGTTTCTCATTAGTCAAATCATTATAGAAATAGGAGGGTAATCCCTTACTGTGATCACACCCCGGATGAAACCTTAGTTGGGCGAAACGTTGAGTGGTGGGGTCCAGGAGTGTCACTTTTTTACCACTAAGTAACACTTACATTGTCCTACTTTTCTGCCAGAATGAACTAGCACTTTACCATGAGATTCTATATATGTGCTTTAACTTCTTTCTAAATATTGTAGGAGGCAATTTGTTTATTTATTTATTTACTTTGTTTCAAGCACTTTGTTATACATACAAGCCTTCACTTCTTTCTCTGTTTCCTCATGGAGCAGCTTTTCTTGAGTTACTGGTTATCGTATATATTTTTTTAACTGTATGCGTTTTTAATATGTATTGTAATTGTGGTATCACGGGGTGTTAAGAGAAATATCATATCACTTTGTGACGCCAGGGCACCATTATCCTATACATGGTCCGAGGTTGGAGACAGCTTCTCCTGGGCCAGACACGGGGATTAAATGAACACACCGACGTCAGGTTACGGATAACTGTCTTTACTGAGCTGGTGCAGATGGTATTACACAGACAGTTAGGTGCTGGGTGAGAGGATGTAGTGTAACCCCTTGGGAGCCCTGTTGCCTCGCTTGGACTTGTGGTGCTTTCACCAAATTAATTAACACTGATTCGAAAGACGGGTAGATGAATCCTGGTTGTTAGTCTTGAAGCCTTCTCTGCCAGGGCATGAACTTCCACCATACGGGTGATCATTGCAGAATGACCAGATTAAATAAATTTAATCTTGGCCTTCCCTTGAGGCTTCCACATTCAACAATCCTTTACCACACTGTTGCACAGACTTAGCATTGGGCTCAACTGGGGTAACTCCTCCCCCCCCCCCACTACACTATATAGGGGTGAATTTAGGGGTTCCCGCTGGCAGGCAGGGTCGCATGGGGTTTACACAGCTCCTCTCTTTAGGGTACAGTAACATATTTAACATATAACTGAATGACAACAATAAAATAAATATAAAAATACATTAATTTCTCAGTAGAGTGCAAAACACAATTAATATAATCAAAAGTCTTCCAGTGGACCCAACACCTTTGCTGCAGGTCTGCCCGAAGCAGTCTGAAGCCACAGGACAGCCACTGGTGCTGGGACACCACATAATCTTTTCACATTTTTTTAATAATACATTATTCTTTGATTCAAATGCACATTTTTATGTGCATTTATGTAGAGCTATGTAATGCACCTGTATAACATATGTATTAATCTATAAGCTGATGCAGCCTGTATCAATTGCCGAGTCACAGCAGACACTGAGGCCTAGTAAAGGCCTTGGGATGCTCTGACAACCCATCGGCACCTAGCAGTTGCATTACTGGTGTGCCGATGCACAACCGATAACACATTTAAAACATTTTTAGCTGCTATAATCGCTATTGATCATGGCATCTAAACAGTTAAATGACTAGCATGAGTGATCTCCGAAGTTGGTCATTACGGGCAACTGCTAGGTATGATGCAGACCCAGCTCCCAAGCATGTGTCTTGCTCCCTCATCATGGGTTGGGAAGTGGTAAATGACTGATATCAACAATGTACGTACCATAGAGACAGACCATTCGGCTGCCATGGGGCCCATGGAGAAAAGGGACCCATCTCTGGTTGGTCCCATTCTGTTTGCTACTAGGGAACAACATTGTTAAAAAAAAAATGGATGGAAGCTTTGACCTAAGGGTCAAGGAAAACATGTGGGAATAAACACCAGGAATTTGTGTCCTGGGGACAAAATCAGACAACTATTAGGAAGCCCATTTCAATCTTTGCTATGAGGCCCCCCTTCTTCTATGTGCACCACTGATGATGTTACTTTCTAATAGCCTTCAGCTGAGGATGAAGCCATTAGAAACTTGGACAGCCCAGCTGTATGTGACCTAGGTCTGACCATGCCAGTAAACAAACAGGAATATTTGTGTGCAGAGGACGTGTAACCTTTCCTCCCTATCATAGTAACTATAAATATATTCTGCTTCTCTGTAAGCTTGTGGCTGCTTGTGCTCATTATAATCCATAGCTGGCGGCAGTTCTGATGCATTTTATCATTAGTGCAGATGTTTTAATTAGAAACCAATGCTGAATAAGCAGCTTTTATTCCAGATTCTCTCATAGGTTTCCCCTTCTAGCTCAAGGATGAAGCATGAACGGGCATGAAGAAGTAGGTCAAATAGCAACTGATAGATAAAAATATATAGAAAAGATCAGTTGGGAGATTGGCGGTAACTTTTTGGAGAGATTGTTTTTGCTTCTGTCCAGAATTAACAGCGGCAGATGTCAAAATATGAACGCTGATGACTTAATATGAGGAAGTTGGATTGTACAGTTTAAGTGGTGTTATATTTATTACATTTTATGGTAATGTTTATATATGAAATATTTATAGATATACACCTTCATACGCAATGCTCCAGCAAAGATTGGATATTTAAATCACTCTCCATGGTACTGATCATGTGACATAACATTAAAGACAGTATACTAATTTACTCTGGCCATAGCAATGATTGTATCTTCATGAGATGGATTAATTGGTGCCATGTCACAGATATGATCTGATGGTTATTGTTGGTGCCGTGTCATAGATATGATCTGATGGTTATTGTTGGTGCCATGTCATAGATATGATCTGATGGTTATTGTAGGTGCCATGTCCTAGATATGATCTGATGGTTATTGTTGGTGCCATGTCATACATATGATCTGATGGTTATTGTTGGTGCCATGTCATAGATATGATCTGATGGTTATTGTTGGTGCCATGTCATAGATATGATCTGATGGTTATTGTTGGTGCCATGTCATAGATATGATCTGATTGTTATTGTTGGTGCCATGTCATAGATATGATCTGATGGTTATTGTAGGTGACATGTCATAGGTATGATCTGATGGTTATTGTTGGTGCCATGTCATAGATATGATCTGATGGTTATTGTAGGTGACATGTCATAGGTATGATCTGATGGTTATTGTTGGTGCCATGTCATTGATATGATCTGATGGTTATTGTTGGTGCCATGTCATAGATATGATCTGATGGTTATTGTTGGTGCCATGTCATAGATATGATCTGATGGTTATTGTAGGTGCCATGTCATAGATATGATCTGATGGTTATTGTTGGTGCCATGTCATAGATATGATCTGATGGTTATTGTTGGTGCCATGTCATAGATATGATCTGATTGTTATTGTTGGTGCCATGTCATAGATATGATCTGATGGTTATTGTTGGTGCCATGTCATTGATATGATCTGATGGTTATTGTTGGTGCCATGTCATTGATATGATCTGATGGTTATTGTTTGTGCCATGTCATAGATATGATCTGATGGTTATTGTTGGTGCCATGTCATAGATATGATCTGATGGTTATTGTTGGTGCCATGTCATAGATATGATCTGATTGTTATTGTTGGTGCCATGTCATACATATGATCTGATGGTTATTGTTGGTGCCATGTCATAGATATGATCTGATGGTTATTGTTGGTGCCATGTCATAGATATGATCTGATGGTTATTGTTGGTGCCATGTCATACATATGATCTGATGGTTATTGTTGGTGCCATGTCATAGATATGATCTGATGGTTATTGTTGATGCCATGTCATAGATATGATCTGATGGTTATTGTTGGTGCCATGTCATAGATATGATCTGATGGTTATTGTTGGTGCCATGTCATAGATATGATCTGATGGTTATTGTTGGTGCCATGTCATAGATATGATCTGATGGTTATTGTAGGTGCCATGTCATAGATATGATCTGATGGTTATTGTTGGTGCCATGTCATAGATATGATCTGATGGTTATTGTTGATGCCATGTCATAGATATGATCTGATGGTTATTGTTGGTGCCATGTCATAGATATGATCTGATGGTTATTGTAGGTGAAAATGATCTGGACCAATAATGTAAATGATGTATGTCTTAACAGTTGTCATATTCCACTCACTTTCCTTCATATGATTAGTGTATTTTTATAAATAGTGTATTTCTACACTACATCTGCTGCACGGAGTGATGTTTGCTCCTTGCCTGATGACAGGCAATACAGGGTCAGGAGTATCGTGACATCACAGACACGCCTCCTCGTGATGTCACGTCCCGTCCCCTCAATACAAGTCCATGGGAGGGGGCGAAGACTTGCATTGAGAGGGCGGGGCGTGACATCACAAAGGGGGCTGGGCCGTTGCGTCACAATACTCTGGCCTTGTGAAGACTTTACAGAAAACATTTGATCTCTGTCATTACCAACAAAGGGTTTATAACAAAGTATTGAGATGAACTTTTGTTATTGACCAAATACTTATTTTCCACCATAATTTGCTAATAAATTCTTAAAAAATCAGACAATGTGATTTTATGGATTTTTTTTTCTCATTATGTCTCTCATAGTTGAGGTATACCTATGATGAAAATTACAGGCCTCTCTCATCTCTCATATATATAATTTTTTATTACACTTCATTTATTACAACTTTTTAAGAGAATTTTCATCGATTTTTTTATCTATCTGTAAGAATTTCCTACCCATATCCTTTTTTTATTATATGTTCAGAATACAGGTTACAGTAGTATTATATAATGTATCACATCGCAGCTTGTAATAGTCTATCGCAGCTTTTTTGTTAACAATAATGACTGCTATGGTTTTACCAATAACTTGTTTTCATACTACAGAATCAACAGTGCCTTAAGGGAAGGACTAAGTCTGATATATGGCAGAATATACGGCCACTTTTTATTTTATTATAATAATAATACGCAGAAAAACTTGAAAAATTAAAATATTTGTGTGGGGAAATTGAGAAATAAAACCCTCCAATGTTATAAATTTGGGAGGAGAAATTAATTTTTAGGCATGTAAAACTCATATGTTATTCATTCCATTGGCCTTCTGAATCACCCACCACTGATGCAAAATGGAACAGTCTGGATGCCACTAGCACATCTCTCCTGCCACTTACCGTTCTAACCAGGCAGAGCAGTAGTGTCTGGACATCTCCATGACCACCAGCCTTACTGTCAGCAGGACTGGTCAGTCAATCATTGTATACATATATATAAGTCATTGGTTGTTATAGGGTACTCCAGTAGAAAACTTTTTTATTTTTATTTTTTTTTAAATCAACTGGTGCCAGGAAATCTTAATCCTTCCAGTACTTATTAGCTGCTGAATACTACAGAGGAAATTCTTTTCTTTTTGGGATACAGTGCTCTCTGCTGACATCTCTGTCCATTTTAGGAACTGTCCAGAGCAGCATATGTTTGCTATGGGGATTTTCTCCTACTCTGGACAGTTCTTAAAATGGACAGAGATGTCAGTAGAGAGCACTGTGCTCGTGATTCAGCAGAGAGCTCTGTGTTCCAAAAAAAAAATTCCTCTGTAGTATTCAGCAGCTAATAAGTACTGGAAGGATTAAGATTTTTTTTTAATAGAAGTAATTTACAAATCTGTTTAACTTGCCACCAGTTGATTAAAAAAAAAAACAAAGTTTTCCACCGGAGCACCCCTTTAACCCTTTAACCCCTTAAGGACAGGGGTTTTTTCCATTTTTGCATTTTCGTTTTTTGCTCCTTGCCTTTAAAAAATCATAACTCTTTCAATTTTGCACCTAAAAATCCATATGATGGCTTATTTTTTGCGCCACTAATTCTACTTTGTAATGACGTCAGTCATTTTGCCCAAAAATCTACAGTGAAACGGAAAAAAAAATCCTTCTGCGACAAAATTGAAAAAAAAAACGCAGTTTTGTAAATTTTGGGGGCTTCCGTTTCTACGTAGTACATTTTTCGGTAAAAATGACACCTTATCTTTATTCTGTAGGTCCATACAATTAAAATGATACCCTACTTATATAGGTTTGATTTTGTTGCACTTCTGGAAAAAATCATAACTACATGCAGGAAAATTAATACGTTTAAAATTGTCATCTTCTGACCCCTATAACTTTTTTATTTTTCCGTGTATGGGTGGTATGAGGGCTCATTTTTTGCGCGGTGATCTGAAATTTTTATGGGTACCATTTTTGCATTGATAGGACTTATTGATCACTTTTTATTCATTTTTAAATGATATAAAAAGTGACCAAAAATGCACTATTTTGGACTTTGGAATTTTTTTGCGCGCACGCCATTGACCGAGCGGTTTAATTAATGATATATTTTTATAATTCAGACATTTCCGCACGCGGTGATACCATATATGTTTATTTTTATTTTTATTTACACTGTGTTTTTTTTTATGGGAAAAGGGGGGTGATTCAAACTTTTAATAGGGGAGGGGTTAAATGATCTTTATTCACTTTTTTTTTTAACTTTTTTTTTGCAGTGTTATAGGTCCCATAGGGACCTATAACACTGCACACACTGATTTTCATCATTGATCACTAGTTTCTCATAAGAAACCAGTGATCAACGATTCTGCCGGATGACTGCTCATGCCTGGATCTCAGGCACTGAGCAGTCATTCAGCGATCGGACAGCGAGGAGGCAGGTAGGGGCCCTCCCGCTGTACTGTAAGCTGTTCGGGATGCCGCGATTTCGCCGCGGCTATCCCGAACAGCCCACTGAGTTAACCGGCAACTTTCTCTCTCGGTTTTAGCCCGGGTAAAGGGTTAATAGCGCGCGGCGCCGCGATCGGCGCTGCGCGCTATTAGAGGCGGATCCCGGCTTCACTATGATGCCGGGCCCGCCGTGATATGATGCGGGGTTACCGTGTAACCCCGCGTTATATCAGGAGAGCAGGACCAAGGACGTACCGGTACGTCCTTGGTCCTTAACCCCTTAAGGACCGGAGGTTTTTCCGTTTTTGCATTTTCGTTTTTTGCTCCTTGCCTTTAAAAAATCATAACTCTTTCAAATTTACACCTAAAAATCCATATGATGGCTTATTTTTTGCGCCACCAATTCTACTTTGTAATGACGTCAGTCATTTTGCCCAAAAATCTATGGTGAAGCGGGAAAAAAAATCATTGTGCGACAAAATTGAAAAAAAAACGCTGTTTTGTAACTTTTGGGGGCTTCCGTTTCTACGTAGTACATTTTTCGGTAAAAATGACACCTGATATGTATTCTGTAGGTCCATACGATTAAAATGATACCCTATTTATATAGGTTTGATTTTGTCGGACTTCTGGAAAAAATCATAACTACATGCAGGAAAATTAATACGTTTAAAATTGTCATCTTCTGACCCCTATAACTTTTTTATTTTTCCGTGTATGGGGCGGTATGATGGCTCATTTTTTGCGCCGTGATCTGAAGTTTTTAACGGTACCATTTTTGCATTGATAGGACTTATTGATCACTTTTTATTCATTTTTAAATGATATAAAAAGTGACCAAAAATGCACAATTTTGGACTTTGGAATTTTTTTGCGCGCACGCCATTGACCGACCGGTTTAATTAATGATATATTTTTATAATTCGGACATTTCCGCACGCGGTGATACCACATATGTTTATTTTTATTTTTATTTACACTGTGTTTTTTTTTTTTATTGGAAAAGGGGGGTGATTCAAACTTTTAATAGGGGAGGAGTTAACCCCTTAAGGACCGGAGGTTTTTCCGTTTTTGCATTTTCGTTTTTTGCTCCTTGCCTTTAAAAAATCATAACTCTTTCAAATTTACACCTAAAAATCCATATGATGGCTTATTTTTTGCGCCACCAATTCTACTTTGTAATGACGTCAGTCATTTTGCCCAAAAATCTATGGTGAAGCGGGAAAAAAAATCATTGTGCGACAAAATTGAAAAAAAAAACGCTGTTTTGTAACTTTTGGGGGCTTCCGTTTCTACGTAGTACATTTTTCGGTAAAAATGACACCTGATATGTATTCTGTAGGTCCATACGATTAAAATGATACCCTACTTATATAGGTTTGATTTTGTCGGACTTTTGGAAAAAATCATAACTACATGCAGGAAAATTAATACGTTTAAAATTGTCATCTTCTGACCCCTATAACTTTTTTATTTTTCCGTGTATGGGGCGGTATGATGGCTCATTTTTTGCGCCGTGATCTGAAGTTTTTAACGGTACCATTTTTGCATTGATAGGACTTATTGATCACTTTTTATTCATTTTTAAATGATATAAAAAGTGACCAAAAATGCACTATTTTGGACTTTGGAATTTTTTGCGCGCACGCCATTGACCGAGCGGTTTAATTAATGATATATTTTTATAATTCGGACATTTCCGCACGCGGTGATACCACATATGTTTATTTTTATTTTTATTTACACTGTGTTTTTTTTTTATTGGAAAAGGGGGGTGATTCAAACTTTTAATAGGGGAGGAGTTAAATGATCTTTATTCACTTTTTTTTTTCACTTTTTTTTTGCAGTGTTATAGGTCCCATAGGGACCTATAACACTGCACACACTGATCTTCTATGTTGATCACTGGTTTCTCATAAGAAACCAGTGATCAACGATTCTGCCGCATGACTGCTCATGCCTGGATCTCAGGCACTGAGCAGTCATTCGGCGATCGGACAGCGAGAAGGCAGGAAGGGGCCCTCCCGCTGTCCTGTCAGCTGTTCGGGATGCCGCGATTAGCCGCGGCTATCCCGAACAGCCCGACTGAGCTAGCCGGGAACTTTCACTTTCACTTTTAGCCGCGCGGCTCAGCTTTGAGCGCGCGGCTAAAGGGTTAATAGCGCGCGGCGCCGCGATCGGCGCTGCGCGCTATTAGAGGCGGGTCCCGGCTTCACTATGACGCCGGGCCCGCCATGATATGACGCGGGGTTACTGTGTAACCCCGCGTTATATCAGAAGAGCAGGACCAATGACGTACCGGTACGTCATTGGTCCTTAAGGGGTTAAATGATCTTTATTCACTTTTTTTTTTCACTTTTTTTTTGCAGTGTTATAGGTCCCATAGGGACCTATAACACTGCACACACTGATCTTCTATGTTGATCACTGGTTTCTCATAAGAAACCAGTGATCAACGATTCTGCCGCATGACTGCTCATGCCTGGATCTCAGGCACTGAGCAGTCATTCGGCGATCGGACAGCGAGGAGGCAGGAAGGGGCCCTCCCGCTGTCCTGTCAGCTGTTCGGGATGCCGCGATTAGCCGCGGCTATCCCGAACAGCTCGACTGAGCTAGTCGGGAACTTTCACTTTCACTTTTAGCCGCGCGGCTCAGCTCTGAGCGCACGGCTAAAGGGTTAATAGCGCGCGGCGCCGCGATCGGCGCTGCGCGCTATTAGAGGCGGGTCCCGGCTTCACTATGACGCTGGGCCCGCCATGATATGACGCGGGGTTACTGTGTAACCCCGCGTTATATTAGAAGAGCAGGACCAAGGACGTACCGGTACGTCCTTGGTCCTTAAGGGGTTAAGGACCAGGCCAATGTTCACTGTAGGACCAGAGCGTTTTTTGCACATCTGACCACTGTCACTTTAAAAATTAATATCTCTAAAACACTTTTACCGAATATACTGATTCTGAGATTGTTTTTTCGTGACATATTCTACTTTATTTTGATGGTAAATTTTCGTCGTTACTTGAATCCTTTTTTGGTGAAAAATCCCCAAATTTCATGAAAATTTTGAAAATTTATCATTTTTCTAACTTTGAAGCTCTCTACTTGCAAGGAAATTGATATTCCAAATAAATTAAATTTTTATTCACAAATACAATATGTCTATTTTATGTTGGCATCATAAAATGGACATATTTTTACTTTTTGAAAAAATTAGAGGGCTTCAAAGTAGAGCAGCAATTTTCAAAAATTTCATGAAAATTGCAAATTCTGAAGGGACAGATGTTACAGAACTACAACTTCCAGCATGCCTGGGCAGTCCAGGCATGCTGAGAGTTGTAGTTTGGCAACATCTGGAGGGCTACACTGTAACAGTGGTCCCCAAACTGTGACCTTCCAGATGTTGCAAAACTACAACTCCCAGCATGCCCAGACAGCCTTTGGCTGTCTGGGCATGCTGGGAGTTGCAGTTTGGCCTTCTTAGTGGTTGCCACAGTAAAGATCACATTACTTTCACTTCCATTTCCTCCCCCCCCCCCCGCCCCCCCCCCCACATCGCTTCCCAACCTAAGCCGGGATCCAGCAGTCTGCAGCGACGATCAGCTGTTCCCAGGTATCTTCTCCTGCAGGTACCGACCACCATCTTCTCCCCATGTTCCCCGTGACATGCAGGGGTGGGCAGAATGGGGGTTGCCATGGCAACCCTCTGTCCTGCTCTGCCATTGGTCAGAATCAGTTCTGACCAATGGCAGGGGATAGGAGGAGATCGCAGCACTGCGACCTCACTCCTACCCTGCAAGATGATTTGGGCTGTCACTGACAGGTCAGATCATCACTATTTTCCGGGCTGATCGGGTCACTTGAGACCCGATCAGCCTGGAACAGCAGAAACTCGCATGTCTGAATTGACATGCGATTTTCTGCGATCGCCGACATGGGGGGGTCTCAGAACCCCCCTCGGCGTTTGCCTCGGACGCCTGCTGAACGATTTCAGCAGGCGTCCGGTTTCGCAACCCGCCCGTTGCGCGGCGGGATGCGAAATTCCCATGGAGGTATGAGTATGTGCCTGGTCCTTAAGGGGTTAAGGGGTTAAATAAAAAATATCCGTAGACTACTTTATTATTATTATACTTAGCATACATGGTCCCTTTGAGATGCATTAACACCATATATAGGATGTGCTATGGACAAAATGTTATCGCCGTAAGACATTTTCTAAAAGTAGCATCTATAAGTCTTCTTGATTTTAAAACTTAGATATATTTCAGCTTAGTTATTTGCAATGGATTCTTGTCTCATGAGAACTGAACAGGTGCACACTAACCAATATATATAAAGGGTTCAAATATAAAACAAATACTGTTGTGAAGAAACATGTCATTAAATAATACAATGATTTTATAATGTAATGTCACATATTACTATACAAGAGCTATATTTGCAGTGAAGAGCTGTCCTGAAGCCAGATCCCAATATCAGAAGTATCATTTTCATAGTGTTGGTTGGCTTGCTGGAGGAGCCGCATAGACACCCAAATCCCACATGTGGACACATTCATTTTTTGACTGCATTGCTGTCCAAAACCAAAATTTCCACATCTAATGTTACCCATACAGACAATATGTAACCAAAATTTGGTATTTAAGTTTGTCATGAAATTGAATTATGTAACAGTTTCAGATTGGTAACTTCCATATAATTCTATGTGTCACTTAATAAAATTTGAGATAAAGGCTAAATGGTTTAAGTGAAAGGCAAGACAGTTTTTAAGCAATTTGAGTATCTCCATGAACTACATAAATAAACGTATCTTATGGGGGGGGGGGGGCTATGCTGTGCACGCAACTCCAATAAAAGTCATTGTGGGAGATTTATCAAAACCTGTGTAAAAGGAAAGTTGACCAGCTGCCCATAGCAACCAATCAGATTGTTTCCTTCATTTTTAAAAAGGCCTCTGAAAAATGAAAGCAGCGATCTGATTGGTTGCTATGGGCAACTGGACAACTTTTCCTCTGCACAGGTTTTGATAAATCTCCCCCAAGGAAAGTTGATCAATTTGCTTAAAACAACCGGCTCAGCTGTTTATAGCTTTTCGACTCATGTAGTTAAATTGTAGGGCACATCAAGGTAAATATAGAGGTATCAATACTATACAGTCTCTGCAGACCACATAGTGATTACAGTGCAATTATATCCAGGGGGTCACAGGTGTCTTTTTTAATTGTAATCGTTCACTTTTCCCGTCTTTTCCATCCGGCCCACACGGCCAAGAAAACTGCTCCATGTTAATAGTGCCTACTCTTATGTTTGCTACATAGAAGTTATTTCCCTCTGTGCCCCCAAAGAGTAGATAGTTTGATGCTTAATGTAGTATGTATACTCCTTATTAGGGAGCAAGGTACGTAAAGCCCCTATTATTGACCCCTTCGCACCAGTTGTCCTTTAGGTAGGTACTCCCTTCCCCTCAGTAGTGCCCCTTTGCACTGTTTTCTCCCGCATTAGGTAGATAGGCCCTCCCTCAATCAGCACCCAATTAGGCAGATAAGTTGACTTCTTATCATTAGATAGGCAGACCCTGTCTTCCCTCCCAATTAGGTCAGTAGGCAGACTTACCCTCATTAGGGGAAGACTACCCCCATTAGGTTAAAAAGACAGATTAGAGTTCCAAAGTATGCTGGAGGACTGCAACTATCAGCATTATATAACATGATATGTTTTCAACTATTTTTGTGGCAAAGCCCCTGGAGATAGCTCTGTACTAATGAGAGATTCAGGTCCCTGTTCTCAAGTAGTGTTGTCTGCTTCATCACATCCTAAGATAGGAAATAACTTCTAATGGCAGGGCAACCACTGTAAGTTAAAGGGGTAATCTGAACTGGTGCCAGAAAGTTAAACAGATTTGTAAATTACTTCTATTTACAATTCTTAATCCTTCCAGTACTTATCAGCTGCTGTATACTACAGAGGAAGTTGTGTAGTTCTTTTCAGTCTGCCCACAGTGCTCTCTGCTGACACCTCTGTCCGTGTAAGGAATTGTCCAGAGCAGGAGAAGTTTTCTATGGGAATTTGCTCCTACTCTGACATGTTCCTGATATGGACAGATGTGTCAGCAGAGAGCACTGTGGTCAGACTGGAAAGAACAGAACTACACAACTTCCTCTGGAGCATACAGCAGCTGATAAGTACTGGAAGGATTAAGATTTCTAAATAGAAGTGATTTACAGCTCTGTTTAACTTTCCAGCACCGGTCGATTTGAAAACAATTGTTTTCCATCAGAGTACCCCTTTAAGCCTCTTTGTAACATTTTTTATAGCTTTCACTCAGTCTCCGATTAACTACATGCATGTATTTTTATCTTCGCATCTGTATTTGTAAATCTTTTTTCTTTTGATATTTTATATCCTTCTCTTGTGCTTCCATACAAAGAAATCGGCAACATTTGTAATACATAAAAGAAAAAAATGAGTTTCTCCGAGTAAACGCTCTGCCAGATATTGACGAGGAAGGGGGGGGAAAAAATGAAGAAAGTCAACAGTTTCCACTTCTCATTACAGAAGGGAAAATAGTTGGGTATACAGATTAGAACCAGATGAGGAGAAGGCTTAATGGAATGGAGAGGGTGTGGAGAAAAACCTCATAACTCATTAACGTCCTGCTAGGAAGCATCTCCAAACACCATCATGAGAGTGTCACATGCGTGTGACATTTGTTTACACAAGGCGCAGGCTGATTTGGTGGCAGAAGGGTTAATTTTTTTTTTTTAAGTGTCTGTCCCCAGATTGCTTTTCTTTGAGGAATGTGCACAATGGACCAAAAACCCAGCGGGGAAGCAGATCAAACCCTTCCTGTTTCTCTTCTGGATGTCCACATATATGAACTGAGGTGCGGGACACAAACACACCGGTTGCATAGTTCACATGGGTTGAGTTATATTTTTCTGCATACTTGCATTTTAAATTAGTAGGGATTGGCTTTTTGTTTGCATTTTGTCAAGGCCTAGTAAAATAATGGGTGTATATAGAGAACCGTCAAATGCTTGTTGACATAGAGCCGCTTTCATTTTCAGTCATAAGACCAGTGTTTTCCAACCACTGTCTGGGCATGCTGGGAGATGTAGTTTTGCAACAGTTGGAGGCACACTGGTTGGGAAACACTACATTAGACTATCTAGTTAAAGAGGCTTGTCCTTGGGATCGGGTATCAACATAGGATTTGTGGGGGACCAACTCTCAGCACCCAACAATTAAATGGCGCACTGCTCACGTAACAGCCTCTGCCTCTATATTAGCAGACACAACTGTATTGAGGCTGATCTGCAGTAGGCTGCAGTGCCTGGTTAACAATGAAGAGGCCATCGCACTTGCCAAAGAAAACTACTTCCTGTCTTGAGAGATTAACTTCCTGTTTTTCTGCACTGTTAGCACGGCAGATAGGATTTGCTTAACGCTCTCTTTCAGACCATCTAACAGACCAAAAAGTAGTTGGAAGTAGTGACTCAATTGTGGTCCTTCCCCCAAGAGTTGTGCATCTTGTAGTTTAATGTAAGAAGCTCAAGCACTGTACTGCAGGGACCTCCTAAAAAAAAGTGCCCACTAAGGTGCAGTAAAGTGGTGCTGCTGGGGAGGGGGATAGTTTGGGAAAACTGAAATACTGCGCAGTGAGGATACATCCTGAGGCTGCTTATGAGATTGGGTATGCCATTATTGTCCATAGATCATGTGTCTTGTATCACAGCTCAGTTCATGTCCTTCAGTACAAGTTACAGCCCATAGACAAAACAGAAAATTGCCCTATTACTTGTTTCTAGTAACACCTTTTTTCCACTGGTCTGCCCCTTTAGAAAGGGCTCTACCCCTTTCCTCTACATACATCGAAAAATTAGGAGGAAAAAAATGAACAGATTTTTTCTCTCTTTTTTTCTCATATAAATTATAAGTTTAGTCTACTTTTAAATTATAGGCCCCATCCCTTTTTGAGTAATGGGGCACAGAAAAAGTGTCAGCCACATAAAGCATTATTTTGTAGTCTGAAGATAAACCATAGATTTTTATCCCCTACGTAGTATTGCAGGTGACACAAGGACATTTTCATGTAACACCTTGCAGACGATTATAGGACATTGACAAAGTGATTTTTGAAACCAACTCAGAAGATACCATGGATGATATTTATCAAAACCTGTGCAGATGAAAAGTTGCTGAGTTGCCTAGAGAAACCAATCAGATCGTTTCATTCATTTTTGAAAAGGCCACTGAAAAATGAAAGAAGCGATCTGATTGGATGCTATGGGCAACTCAGCACTTTTCCTCTGGACAGGTTTTGATAAATCTCCCCCATGTCTTTCTCTAAAGAAATCCTGACTGCATAAAACCACTTTCCATATATCCACCGGTGGGCTGTTCATTGCCCTGTGTCGTCAAGCTTCAGACAGCAGAGGCAGACATGTTGCTACATAGAAACAACTTCAGCCAACCGACTCCATGTAAATTATTAACATAACTAAGGGGAAAAAGACCGCAGACCCTCGTTCCTTAGTGGTGTCATTATTTCCTAAGAAATTTACATGCCACATTCTCTTAAAATTATTTCCATTACATTATGACTGCTTCAGATCTGTCTTAAGCAACATGTGCACTGTAAGCATTTCTTGCCCAAGAACTACTAAAACTTCGATTTCACCATATTTTACTAAATTATCTGTTTGCCATTAGGTATTATTAGGTAGATTTAAAATAAGTTACTGAAGACAACTGAAGCAACCCCAGAATACTGTCTGTCTCCAAGCCAAGAGTAATCTCTTAGACCCAATTTATCAGCAGCTAAGTGCATCTTGAAGAAGCAGAGGATATACTGTCCTCTAGGGTCTTCTATGGGCACAAAATCAGCAACTTATCATTTGAGTTATCTACCCTGGCTCTGAGAAGGACATCTCTAATTCCTCGCCTGTTCATGACCTTTCATTGAGTTATGAGGTGTGATAGCTGGGAGCAGCAATGTGTTTATTCTAAAGGTAGTAGTTGTGGTTATGTTTCCCGGCCAGTGGTAAGCACGCTGGAGGTTTTCTTGAGGCTGTTGTGATTGCTTTCCTGGTCTGGCTGGCAGGTAGAGTGCTGCCGTGTCAGAAGATTAGGAGGAAGATTGCCTTGGCCTTGGCATTTCCTGTTTTGAGAGATTCTGTCTAGAGAGGTGGGGACACTTAGAAGAGAAAAGCACACAAAAAGAGAGAGGATAGTAGACACCTCAGAAGAAGGCTTAATCTCCAACCATTTCATGCTCCGATCTGTGTCTGTACCATAAACAACTGGTCTGCAGTAGATATTTTGTTCTTTTGGAGAAAATATACTACCCACAACTAGTAGCGGTGAGCAAATCTTGGACAAGTCACTTCTTCACTGATTCTTCAAGGAGTAAATCATTGCCAATCTAAAATTTAGCATCAAGGCCATCCAATAGGGGTTTTAGAATGACTGTGATTGTGAAAGAGCTATTAGAAGAGATTTATAGACATGCTTTCCATGCAGGGCTTTCAATGTTGTTAAAGGAATGGAATGTACCCAGGAGGATATTAGAGCAGCTCAATTTTCTTTTGTCTCCATTTATTTATTTCCCTTTTTTTGTCCAAATCAATATATTATGAAATGTTCCCTGCAATATCTGGGTTTTTTTATTTCATTTTTTTTATAAATTTTTGCACATATACAGAAAGAGAAAAAAAGAACACAACAATAATAACACAAAAAAAAACAAAAAAAAACAAAAAAACAAGGAGAATGAAAAAAAAGGGGGGAGAGGGGTGAGACATAAAAAAAGGGAGAATCTCTCGGGGTCTAACAATCTAACTATTCTTTATCAAAAATTGCCGCTTGTTTTATTAATTAATCAATCTATTCACTTGTCATGTTTTTCATAGTTTGAATTTTGGGCCTTTTCTCCTTGTTTATTTCTTCCTGAATTCTAGGAGCGGGATTGGTTCGGGGTTTACTTATATGGGCTTAAACGTAAGCCAATTACACCAGGCAAGGTTAAAATGATTTAGACGGTTATTTGCTATGGCAATTGATCTTTCCATTAAACAATTGGAGTGGGTTTCATCAATGATAAGATTTACATTGGGGAGTTCTTTTGTTTTCACTTTTTGTGAAAAAGTGCACTAATATGGATTTAATTGGTATGTCCTCATCCCCTATACCCATGTGCAACAGAGCTGTTTCTGGTCCCCATCGAAATGGTGCATTTGTAATTGTGCGTAACAATATATAGATCTGGTTCCATAGAGATTTAATGGCATCGCACTCCCACCATATGTGCAGAAGGGTGCCCAATTTCTGGTTACATCTCCAGCACAGGTTTGAGCAGCTCAGGTACATTCGTGAGAGTTTATATGGAGTGAAATACCAGCGGTATAACAGTTTCCTCGATATCTCTAAGTGAGAGATACCGTGAGATATATCTATAGTCAGTCTAAATACCCTTTCCCAGTGAACTAGAGAGAAGGTCCTTCCAAGATCTCTCTCCCATTAATGACAACATTGAAGGATGTCAGAAATGGGAGAAAGTGCTGCGTATCCTCGTGAAATGCCCTTTTGCAATATATGTGGAAAGAAAAACCAAGAATTGTAGGAGGGACATGTAGTCTTCGAAAACGGTTTGATAGAGTTTATGTAGTGTCTGATTTGCAGGTACTTATAGAATTCATTGTTTGGGAGATTATACCTATCTACAATAGTGGAAAAGGGTAATAGACCTGAAGAATCTGATCTATCTGAGATTTTGAGAATTCCACTACCCTGCCACCTTAAAAGACTTATATCAGAGATTTGTTTCTGCATAACATCAATTGGGAGGTCTCCTAAAGATAGTGGTAGTAGCATTTGAGATACTTTTGGTAGAGACCACACTTGTATTGCAGCTTTAACTGTGGGGAGTAGGATAGAAAAGGTGTGTAGAGTTGAAAGATGACTAGTTCAAAGTATGTTTTTAAAAGAACATGTAGAGCTTTTGGCAGTCTCAATATCGACCCACTGTTTTGACTTATCATCTATCCACAAGTTATGGATCTGGTCCAATATAGCGGCCTGGTAATAGTTTAACAAGTCGGGACACCCCAAACCGCCTCTTTCTCTTAATAAACATAAAAGTTTAGATGGTACTCTGGGCTTTATTCCCTTCCAAATATACTGTAGCAACAATCTTTGTAAGCTATGAATTCTCGATTGTGGTAGCTGAATTGGAAGGTTTCGAAAAAAATATAACATTTTAGGCAGGAATATCATTTTTATTACAGAGATTCTGCTTAACAAAGAAATAGGCTGCTTCATATATTTTTCTAGATCTCATTTAGGGGAAGAGATTATATATCATAGTTAGCGGATGGAACGGTTAGTATAATCCCTAGATAGGGCATTTGTCCCTTTGTCCATTTAAAGGGGAACTCTTTTTTGTAATTTGAACCCTAAAACCAGGAACTTTGCTGCATTAATTTTAGTATATCCATTATTTCTTTTAAAGATTGTTCAGGGGATATAATAGACAATATCATGTCGTCTGCGAAAAGACCTATCCTATGATCTTTGTTCCCGACCTGTACACCCTTAATCAATTCTGAGGATCTTATCATTTGGGCGAAAGGTTCCATGACAAGGGTAAAAATTAATGGGAACAGGGGGCACCCCTGCCTTGTACCATTAGAAATTAAAAATTCTTCCGATAATCCCCCGGCAGTGTGTACCCTTGCTGATGGTGCGCTATATAGGGCTTTCACTGCATCAAAAAACGGGCCAACAAAACCAAATTTCAATAGTACTCCCTCCAGGTATCCCCAATGGACGCGGTTGAATGTCTTCTCCGCGTCCAGTGCTAGGAGCAGAGAAGGTACTCGCCGCTGCTCCAGAATAAATGTGATGTTGATAAATCTACGGGTACCATCCAGCATTTGTCTGCCCCGAAAGAAGCCGACCTGGTCATTCATTATAAGAGAAGGGAGAATGTTGCTTAATCTAGTGGCTAAGATGGACACGTACAGTTTAAGGTCTGTGTTCAAAATAGCAATTGCTCTAAAATTGCTCACGACATCCATAGATTTCCCTATTTTAGGGATTGTTACAATCTGAGCTTTGAGTAGTTCAGAGGAGAATCGGGCAGATGTTATTGCCTCATTAAACAATCTAGCCAAGTATGGAACTAGAAGCTGGCCATGTCACCTATAATAGTCATTTGAGAGGCCGTCTGGTTCCATGGACTTCTGGGATTTTAAGGATTTAATTTCCTTCATTACCTCTGTTTCTGAGATAGGGGAAGAAGGTTTAGTCAATTGGTCGGAGGAGAGTTGTGGGAGATTTACTCTTTCCAAAAAGGATGAAATGGAAAACGAATCTGGTTGAGGAGTCTCTGGGGCCTGATAATATTTGGCAAATATATTTGCTATGCCTCTAGGATCAATAACCTTCTCTCTACGTGAGTTGTAGATGTATGTGATACGTGGTTTAGAGTATTGACTGTTTAATTGTTTTGCGAGATAAGTCCCTGGTTTATTACCATGCCAATATTTAAAGGAACGTAGATGGTGCAGTTGGGCTGTGAGATTAGATATTTCTTGGGCTCTTTTTAGATCATAACTGAACTTATTTTGACTATGGAGAATGGCTAATTTGGTCTGAATATTAAGTATCTCTTGTGTATTTGTTTTTTTGAAATGTGAACCCTGTTTAATAAAATGGCCCCTAATGGTTGCTTTATGAGCACACCAGAGCATAATGTCTGATACATCTTTGGTCTCATTTGGTAATGGCTTCAACAGTAGGTTGCACATAGGTAGGGTGATACAATATAAATGAATTTAGTCTCCATAATGAATCTTGTGGGTATGGTGCTTGCTCTTTTATTGAAAGAAAAATAGGGCTGTGATCTGACCATGTTATTGTTCCAATTTCTGTTGCTTCTACTAAGTGTAAAAACGTTTTTTCCACCAGAAAAAAATCGATCCTTGAATACATTTCATGACGAGGAGAGAAAAAATTTAAAATCTCTCTCACCCGGGTGTTGGGTTCTCCAAGGATCATATAGTTGCCAAGATTGTAAGGTTTTGCCGTATGGGGTTGGCTCATTTTCATAACAGGGGCTAGTAGAGTCCATAGAGGGCCATTGTGCTTGTCCCCGTTAATAACTAAGAAACCTTTCTTAATTGGCAATATAATTTTTCATATATTTTTTAAGAATTTGTGCTGTTTAATATTTGGGCTATACGGTGGTACTATAGTATATAGTAAGTTATTGATTATGCAGAGAACTATAACGTAGCGACCGTCAGGGTCTACCCATGTGTTTAAAATATTTGTAATTTACACTCTTAGCATGTTTCTAGTCCATGGAAATCTAAGAATAAGTGGTGTGAACTGTGTGTAATTGGTGTGTGTGTGTGTATACCAGCCATAATATGCTATGTGATCGCCTATAATCCCTCTTTGAGTTTAGTTATTTTAAGGGAACCTTGAAGCTTGTAAAAAAAACAGACCAATCTGCAGGCAGCATGTTATTAAGCAGGAGGAGCTAAGCAGATTGATAGACAGTTTTGTGTCACATCAGGCAAGGAATAGTGAAGCCCTGAGCTCACCCAATTCCACTTTCTCTGCCAACTTGACAATCCACACTATGTGACCGAGCCTCCACTGGACATCAGTCCCTATTCTGAGTAAGGTGCAGAGCATAGTTATGTCAAAAACAATAAAATAAACAGTGCAGAAGCCATGAAACAGGTCGGGACACATAGGGTTAACTGACACAGACAAAGGAGTAATTTCAAAACACAATTAATGAACAAACAGACAGATGTAGAGATGTTAGGCAGGCCGAGTAAAGATATCAAGGGTAAATAATAAAACAGGATGGGATATAGAACCAGGACGACAGCAAGGAATACAAACAGCAGGGTCATGCAAGCCAAGGTAAGGACTATGAGGAACAGAACAGCAGCAAAGAATAGTCAAGAACTTGCAAAGGTCAGATACACAAAGTAAACAGGCAACTAATACTGGTGAAAGAGGTATAATTTGGACTCACGAGCAAGGCCTGGAGGCTGATCAGAGATTTAAATATCATGCCTCTGAGACATGGCCCAGCCACCACACCTTTCCATTGGCCTGACCGACCAAGTCACTGTCCTTAAAGGAGAACTACGGGATTTAACATTTTATCCCCTATCCTAAGGATAGGGGATAAGTTTCAGATCGCGGGGGGTCCGACCGCTGGGGCCCCGGGTCTCTGCATAGAGAGCGCGTGTCGACCACCGCACGAGGCGGCGGCTGACACGCGCCCTCCATTTACTGCTATGGGAGAGCCGAAGCGCTGCCTTCGGCAATTTCCGGCTCTCCCATAGCAGTGTATGGAGGGGGCGTGTCGGCCGCTGCTTTGTGCAGGTGGTCAACACGCCCTCTCTAACCAGAAAGCCGGGGCCCCCTACGGGAGATCGCGGGGGCCCCAGCGGTCGGACCCCCCGCGATCTGAGACTTATCCCCTATCCTTAAGATAGGGGATACATTTTTCAATCCCGTAGTTCTCCTTTAACCCAGAATGAGAAGAAAGTTACATGATTAAATGACTAGTTACCAAAAATATAGTTATACTGAGTATTCTCCCCACAAAACTCAACATCTCCTGCTCTGTGACATGATGCCTGCAGGTTGGACTGTTCTTAAAGTGTGACAGGTTCTCTTTAAGCCTTTAATCTGTTCAGTTTTCAGCTAAAAACAAGCCCATAATTGCCAGAACAATTTTTCAGGATTTTGGACTAGAGATGAGTTTTCCCTAACAAATATTCTACTTTTCTTCACAGGAGGATGAGGAGGATGGTTTGCCTAAGAAGAAATGGCCTACAGTGGACGCATCTTATTATGGAGGACGTGGAGTTGGAGGAATCAAAAGAATGGAGGTATGACACCTTTTATTCTGTAGTATTTTCCTTGACTGTTCTAACAAAATGAATTTGTATAAATACTATAATATTTTACAAATGATATTGACATCTTGGCAAAGTCAGTATCTCTGAAATATTCCCATGAAGTTAATTGCCCTGAATACCATTCTGGCACCAAAAAAAGGGAGAATTCTACAAGTGGGAATCTGGAAGCCCAGGTCATAGAGTCTTATTCCACTTTGATATTTATTGACCAATGGGTGTATACTAAGATAGCTTCAGAGCTACTTATGCCTTTGAAAAATTTTGGTTCTTTAATATTCTCAGCTTCAAATTATGGAATACACCCATGCCAACCAATGCTTTTTGAAAATCTTGACTTTTTGGTTAGGCAAAGCCATGGGAATATATATCGTGGGAAGTGTTCCATGTAGTTGTAAATAAAGAATACATATAAACTTCTTCATTATTTCACACACTAGATATGTCTGGAATGTAACTTTAGTTATTTTAGTGGGGATTCTGAGTATATAAGGCTTTTGCATACAAGACTAACATTTGCCAAAGGAGCCTGAAAATTTCCCAATGTGGCTTATAATCTATTTTTTTTTTTTTTTTTATCTCAGACACATGCAGACTAGGGAAAAATCCATAAAAGTCAATTACATAATTCTGTTTTGTATGGTATGGAAGAAAAAATTAAAACATGAGGAGAACATACATAGAACAATGTAGATGTTGTCCTTGGTGGAACCATACCCAAGACCCTAGTTCTACACAGCAACGCTTCTAACCACAGTCAGAGAGTGCCTTATCTAATTATACTTGGCTATACAATATCATAATTCTCTACTATAATAGATTATTATTAATCCTACAACGACTATAAATATGGGGCTACCTCAGAAATACTAGAACAATGATCCTGCAAGAAAGAGGCATACGGATGCCAATGAAATAAAGAGAATTAAAATAAGATACATTACACATACACAAAATGGGAGTAAAATAATTCAAAATGAAAACAAATATAAAACAATATAAATATTATAGTAATCTTAATAAACTGTACAAATGCCAAAAAGCACAACCAGTATAAACCTACAGCCATACATAACATTCTACTTAAGTGAGATGAATATATGCATAGATAAATAGATACATGGCCCCAGGCTACTACAGTCCACAGCATTCTAATATTAAGGATGCACATTATCAACTATAGTAGTTATGTCTGCCAAGAAACACTAAGTAATTAGTGTACTAAAGCGTGGTCAGTATCCAAGATGTTGCTGGTGTCTTCCACAATCTACCACGTGTTTCGCTTGTGCTTGGTCACTGAGTGAAAAAGAGTCAATTCTCTAATTATACATGTCTACACAATACTGCAGTACTGTACTATAAAAGATTTTTACCAGTTTATTACCCTCAAATTTTGTTTTATTAAACTTTTTGTTTAATTTTTTATTTTTTAGGTGCGTTGGGGGGAGAGAGGTTCCACTGAAGAAGGCGCTAAGTTAGAGAAAGCCAAAAATGCTAAGGTGAAGATGCCAGAGCAAGAGTATGAGTTTCCTTCTCCGAAGATTCTAAACTCCAATTATGGGAAGGGGAACTCTTCTAGAAAGTGGTACTCCCCAATAAAGGTAGGATCGGTGTCTTCTGTTAAACACTTGTTGTTGGACGTAACAATGACCTTATGTGCTTCTTTGGATCTTTCAGAGAATGTTGTCCTCATTCTCTGAATCGGTGATGTATGGGTACACATTTCATATGCATGGATGATCTATGTGTACTTTTCATCTGCAAAAACTTTTGGCAAGGAAGAATGATTATAAAACAGGAAACACATTGGGGAAGATTTATCAAAACCTGTCTAGAGGACTTGCTGAGTTGCCCATAGCAAACAATCAGTTCACTTCTTTCATTTTGCAGAGGCCTTGTTAAAAAAAAAAAGAAGCCATCTGATTGGTTGCTATGGGCAACTCACCAACTTTTGCTCGGGACAGGTTTTGATAAATCCCCCCCCCCCCTTGTAACTGTTAACTGAAACCTTGCTAAATATCAGCCCAAGATGAGATGGGAATACCCCTTTAATCCTAGACTAAGTTCCATACCTTCCAGGTCAAATGACCTGTTCAAATCTTTTTAGTAAATTGAAAAACATTGTACATAAACTGATCCTTTTTGGTTTTGCCCCCTCTATTCTGAGAAAATTTTTAATCATTTAAATATTTAATACTTTATGTACACTATATGATATTTTATCATATTATGCTTTATTAGTTTATATTATCATTATTGTTCCAATAAAGTCATACAACATGGATAATATTTATCTTACATAAATAGCACCACAAAATAGTTACAAGCATACTTTCATATTTTAGACATAAGACTTACAGTAACTGCAATCCATTTGTAAACTAACTTACGGATGCAGAAAGTATCTGTTATACGCATTAGAATTCCGTAAATCTGGAATTTAAACTGATCTAGTATGGGGTAAAAATAGATCCATGTCAGATTGAGCTTGAAATTCCTGACATCTTTTGAGGAGACCATAGACAAGTAAAGTATGGAAGTATTGAAATGTGAAGATGAAGTGCAGTATTTATTTGGTACATGATAGAAACGTAATATTTTGTTGTCACAGGTTACATATAACAACTGTTAAAAGTTCTACCAAAGAATTTAACACTAAAGGACCAGATTACAAAAATAATTTTTTATTCACTGAAGACAAATATATCAGAATTAAAATCCACACAAAGTGAAAGAGACAAGTATTGAGGATTAGATGAATAAATAGTGCATATGTATGCCCATGTGCATTTTTGGGGGCTATTTATCAATGTCAATGGGGTTCTATCCAAGCCAGCAAAAAAGTTAAAAGTACAACACAAATAGAGAAACATAGCCGCACATCCACCATTTGTATTTTGATCTACTTGCTTCTTAGCATAATTTAAAAAACTAACAGGTTGCTAGTATATATTTTGATCAAAAAGTAAAAGCCCACTCGCCACGTCAAGGCCACCTAGTCAGAGTGGGTCCCTAACCTAACACTGGCTTAGTGCTGGGCGGCGACCA